>NC_050449.1:60616964-60629464 GCF_903995425.1 Onychomys torridus | reverse complement strand
CACTCAGGTGAAGACAGGAGAATCAGGAGTTCAGGATCATCCTTAGCTACATAGTTGGTGGCCAGACTGGGCTGCATGAGGCCCTGCCTCAAAAAAAAAAGAAAAATAATAAAAAAGAAAAAAAAAGTTGACTCTGGAAAATTGGCACATCACTCCAGATTCTTAAAGCAGTCTTGAGTGGTAGATCTTATGATCTCCCATTTGCTAGAAGAGGACAATGAGGCCCCAGAAAAGAGATGGCAGACTCTGACAAGCCTTGCCTCTGGAAGCAAGAAAATAACCTTGAGTCAGAGATATTCTTGCTCAACTGTCACCCACTGGCTGGCTCATTTCCTACTCTCCCTGACCTGCAAAGACCATAGCACATGTGGATGGACAGACACACACACACACACACACACACACACACACACACACACACACAAATGTGCGAAATCTGACCCTACATTAGTGGAACATCGGACTCTTTAATGGTCTGTAAAGGTTTTATTGTTCCTTCTTTTAGAAGCTGGCTAGATCTTCCCAGCTCTCATAAAGGATATGGTTCCAGCCGCTACCTCCACCTGTCATGACCATAGACACCCAGTGAGCTAAGGGAACCCACAGGATGATTCTCCTCCAGTCACAGGCCTCTCTATGATGGCTTGTTGACCTATCATTCCACCAGCCCCAACTGTGTAGGATGAAGTTGCCCACAGAGCTGTCCAGTGTCTTTTCAAACTCATCTTCTTTCTGTCTGTGAGTCTCCTCAGCATATCAAATGACCTTTGACTAATACGCACTGTCTCCCGGTTTGGGGGTCATATTGTTCTTCCATTTGGAGTGTTCTCCTTATTTGTCTAATTACTCCTTCAAGCCTTTCTCAATTTTTCTCCTGAGTGTATGACCTCTGCTTTCTCTGAAACGCCACAGCATCTCACCTGTTCATGTAATGGTGTTACCATTCTTTGCTTCTATGTGTTATTTGCAACTGGGCCTTAGAAGTTAGGAGTCAGGAGGTTGAGTCCATGTCTTAGCTCTGGAAAAATTGGGAAAATGAGTCATGAGAAAATCATCTATGAAACAGTTTCATGAGGGTGAAATGAGATGATAAAGAGGCAAGTACAAGCATTGCTTATGCTACAATGACCCTCTTTCTGCCTCAGTTTTAACACCATATATGGTGTTCATAATAGTGAGTTCTTCCTTTTGGATTAGCCATGAAGATTAAGCAAGCTCCTCTGCACACATCACTAAGCACACTCCCTCACCCACCTCTGCCCCACACACACAGAGTCTGGGGCTGGGGGTGTGGCTCAGTTGGTAAAGCCCTGGGTTTCATCCCTAGCACCACATAAACCTGTCACAGTGGGACATGCCTATAATCCTAGCATTGGCGAGGTAGAGGCAGGAGGATCAGAGGTATAAGGTCTTTGGCTTCATAGCAAGTTTGAGGCTACCATGGGCTACTTGAGGCTCTGTTTCAGAAACAACAAAAATAAACAGAACCTAGACTGGATGAGTATTCTGTTCTTTACTCTGTCCACGACATTGCACAGTCTTAAGGATGCGGCTGCAAACTGTCCTCCACAGGGGTGGCTTTCGGCACCTGGGCAGAAATTCTGTTGCTCTGCAATAATCATCATCGTCGTCATCATAAACACTTGGAGTCTCTGCATCCAGGAAATTAGTTTTCAGGGCCCAGGTCTGTGCTGGGACTGAGCAGTGTGAGACTGCAGAGCACATGCCTGAAAAATCACAGCTAATCCCCAGAAGAAAAAGAAGAGCCACTGGCTGCTGTTGCTACAGAGCCAGAGGTGGCCACAAAGCAGCATGGGGTGCAGCAGCCATCGGCCTCCAGGACCTGTGTTACCTGATTGTTCTGGGTCAAGTGGTCCGGTTTCGATCACTACATGGGCTGAGATGTCCACTTGGGAATCTGCATTTGAAATGACAAGAACACCATGAACCACCCAAGGAAGGAACCTGCACAGACCCAAATCCCTCATGCAAATCTCCAAGCCCCACCTTTCCCCTCCTAAGCTGCATTCATTCATTTCAGGGGAAGGTCTCCAGGCCTTTCGCATCACCTATGTATAAACCCTAAGGTCATAGACAATGACCATGTGTGAAGCAAGCAGACCCGTGAACTCTCTCCTGGAGCTCTGGAACTGGACACAGGAAACACTGGCCTCTGTTGTGATCAGGAAGCCCCACTTTCAGAGGCAGGATGGAATCCTAGGCAGAAAAACGAAGAATCTGGAAACTTCTGCCTTGTTTCAGAGAGACACAGCTCAAGGGTGGCACATGGGAAAAAACACAAACAGAAAATATCCCACCAAAGACACCGACTTTCTTTTGCCTCATTGCTTTGGTAACTTACAGGATGCTTTGTACCATGAATGAGTTTGTTGACACTTAAACTAGTCATCCAGGACAGATAGAGACCTAATCACAAGGTAAATTTTAGAGAGAAATGCATAGCTGCTTAGTTGTTCAAAACCAAGTGTAAGACTTCATACCGTTCAAAAACACGAGAAATCTATTGGGTGTAATGGTTACTTCTAGCAGAGATAGAATAAGGAGAGCTTCTGTAATGTTCTGATTTTGATCCAGGTATTGGTTTTACTGTTGATTCTACTAGAGATTCAATGATCTACATGTATTTGACACACATTTCTTATGTATGCTTTATGTTTCCAAAGGATTCAAAAGTATGAGGCTGGAGAGCGTTTACTGCTCCTGCAGAAGACCCGAGTTCTGATCTCAGTATTCATGTCAGGTGGCTCAAAACTGCCTATAACCCCAGCTCCAAGTGATCAGACAACCTCCTCCGCCTTGGAACTCATCATGTAGACAAGGCTGGCCTCTAACTCATAGAGATCCACATGCCTCAGCCTCCCTAGTTCTGGGGTTAGAGGTGTGTGGGACCATGCTTGGTTAAAAAACAACATTTTTAAAGTTCAAAAGTGAAAACAGTAAATCGGTGTCCTAGAAACCACCTGACTCTGCCCTAGAAAGAATTAAACATTCTATTTCCCTAACTTCGGCATACAGGTGAGATCTGACTAAATTAAATGACCAAAATTGGTCTGGGGACATAATTCACTGCTAGAATGCTTCTCTGGGATCCGCAAGAACCTGAGTTCTGTCCCCAGAACAATGAATAAATCAACAAAGAAAGGTGGGAGTCTGAAGACACTGCACAATAGCATACTAACGTGGATGTTATTATTATCTCTATTTCATACGAGGAAGCAGAGACCCAGAGCCTTGGCTAATGTCACACAACTAATAACTATCAAACCTAACCTAAAGCAGGAACCTCTGGTTTTGTTAACCAGTGGTTTTTACTACAGAAACATTGTGTCAAGCCAAGTGAGCATGTTTACCTAAAAGAGTAAATATTCAATTTGCTGATGATCACTTTCCCACCTATGAACAATGGAGGGGAAACAACAGATGTGGGTTCTATACCATACTTACGATAGTACGCAATTGTATACAAAATATATTCTTTTTATAATTGATTTATTTTTATTTTATATGCACTGGTGTTTTGCCTGTATGTATGTCTGTGTGAGGGTGTCAGATCCCTTGGAACTGCAGTTACAGACAGTTGTGAGCTGCCATGTGGGTGCTGGGAATTGAACCTGGGTCCTCTAGAAGAGCAGCCAGTGCTCTTAACCCCTGAGCCATCTCCCCAGCCTCACAAAATATATTCTTATCTATAGTTTCAGGAGATGCTGAGGTTGGGGAGCATTTGAAGTCCTTCTTCAGACTCTTGCCTAGGTGACTCCAAATGTCATCTATGCCCAAGAGTGTCATCTGTGCCCCAAGTTAACCCCTAAACTGTCCTCAGTGGGCCAGCAAGTTAACCTGGAAGGGCTTATATGTAAGCTGGCCCAGTACTGGGTCAGGTGTGCCCAGGGACAGGGCTCTTAATGTCTCTTCTGCTTGTCTCCAGTCCTTGCAAGGTGGTAAGGTCCAACAGCTTAGCAAGCAATGATCATGCCCACCAAGAAAACCCACCTTGAGCTCCCTGGTGGAGGAAGCCAGGAACCAAGAATAGCCAAGGATACAAAGTGAGACCTCCCACTCCTCCCCCATGAGAAGTTAATTCAGTCATCAGATTGTTCTGCAAACTTCCAAACATGTTTTTATTTTGTGTGGGTATAAAAATCATGCATACGTGTGAAGCACATTGCATGTCCATCATGTACACTATTTTAAACTAAATTTTACCAGTGTATGTATGATTTGTTGATTACATTTTTCACGCACCAAATGGAAACCAACAGCTTGAAAGGGGGTAAGCCCATTTCAATGTTTAACTTCTAGTTCACTTATTGTTGTTGTTTTGTTTTGTTTTGTTGTTTGGGGGGGGGGTTGTTTTGTTTTGCTTTGCTTTGTTATTTTGTTTTGTTTTGTTTTGCTTTGGAACTGAGGACCGAACCCAGGGCCTTGCACTTGCTAGGCAAGCACTCTACCACTGAGCTAAATCCCCAACCCCTAGTTCACTTGTTTTAAGGGGAAAAGAAAAAAAGAAAGTCTGGGCATGGTAGAGCACACCTTTAATTCTAACACCCTGGAGGCAGAGGCAGGAGGATCTCTGAGTTCAAGGACAGCCTCCTCTACAGTGCAAGTGCCAGGACAACAAGGCCTAGGCAGAGAAACCCCCGTCTTTGGGGAAAAAGACCACAAAAACAAGCTTTTGACTTCATACTAGTGGCATTTTACGTAATAGCATTTGGAAGCATAGAAGATAGCCAGAGAAGAGATTATGTATGCCGTTCAGTTGGTGGGGTGCTTGCCTAGAATGTCTCATGCGCAGCTTCAATCTCTTGCATCAAATATAAACTGGGTGTGATGGTATATGCCTTTTAATCCCAGAGTTTGGGAGGTGGGGGCAGGGGAGTATCCCTAGCCACATAGTGAGTTGAGGCAAGTCTGGTCTACACAGGTCCACACTGGGTCAGCCCTGGAATTTATCATCCCTCTTTGTACTGACTGTGACACTGAGGAATGTTGTGGATGGTATGGGCTGATGTCAATCTCCAAGATTAGAGCTAAGTGACCCACGGTGCATCTGTCCTCCACAAATGTGTTGGGGGCTTCGTGAAAACACGTTTCCAATTCCAGCTTGTACCATCTTTAGAAGGCAGTGAATTAAATCTGTCATGGGAAGGAGGCTGATGCCCTTGGCCATTACCTGAGCTTTGTCTCATCTTCAGGGCTATCAAAAAATATTTTGCTCTAGGGAAGTATGCAGATACTCTATTGTTGGTGTGAACGGTAGAGGAGAAAATTGAAGTTAAGAGTAAATGGTGTCATCTCTAGCCACTACTCTCAACCAGGAGCTGTGACAGCCCTGTAGTTCAGGAAGACATGAATATGAAATGGCTCCCATTGGAAAGCCGTCTCCTGGATGGTATTTTAGGACATTAGCTCAGGCTGCCTTGTCCTCAGTCATCTCCCTGGCATTTAAACAGCCCCTTGGGTTACAGTGCATGGCAGGTGCTGGGAAGTGAAGAAGGCCATGCTAAAAATACTGGCCTCTTCTGGAACTCTGCCTACCAACAACCCTGAGAATGGAGTTCCCTCCTCCGGCAGCAGGGCCTCAGAAAAGGAACGGACAGTTTCCTCTGCCTCAAACCCTAAGGAAGGTCCCTGGCTGGAGTTGCCAAGGTAGAACAGATCTCAGGAGAAAACTCTGAAGGAGGCATTTCTCTAGAGGAATAGCAAGTTCCACAAAAGCAAAAAACAAAACAAACAAACAAACAAAACCCCATGGGCTCTCTTAAGGAAAATGCAGGAGCCCACTGGAAAGTCTTAGGGAAATGTCTTACCTATCACCAGAATGAAATCTTTGCAAAAGCAAAAAGCAAGTCCACTACTCACTCTCAGTTTCCCAGTTCCACCCACATGTTCCCAACCAAATCACCTCTGCTGAAAAATAAGCTGTTGGCCCTGGGTCTGACAGAGACCCAGAAGCAGGATGCCGGACATCTAAATTTGAACTTGATATTGGGTCTGGGTCAAGATTGGGAGGTTCTGAGTTCTTGGCCTCTCCTTCAGGGAATTAAAATAAAAACCCATACAGATTTGCAAAAGTATCAAGGAAAGTTTATTTAAAAGAAAGCGAGAGAATAGGATCTGAGCTTTTATTTCCGACATCTTAGGGAGGCTGCAGTGGTCATCACCACTCTGCCAGCTTCATCATGCAGCCCAAGAATGACAAGAAGAAGAAAGATGCCGGACAGTCAACCAAAAAGACAAAGACCCAGTAAATAAGTCTGGTGGCAAGGCCAAAAAGAAGTGGTCCAAAGGCAGAGTTCGGGAAAAGCTCAACAATCTAGTCTTGTCTGACAAAGCTACACACGACAAACTCTGGAAGGAGGTTCCCAACTACAAGCTTCTTACTCCAGCTGTGGTCTCTGAGAGACTGAAGATTCACGCTTCCTTGGCCAGGGCAGCAGTTCAGGAGCTACTTAGTAAAGGACTTAGCAAGCTGATTTCAAAGCACAGAGCCCAAGTCATCTACACCAGAAACACAGATGCCCCGGCCGCCGATGAAGATGCAGGAGCAGGTTCAATCAACTGTATATCTGGAAAAATAAAACTTTATTAAATTAAAAAAATAGATCTGAATAGACTTCAGGAAAACAGTGGGCAACATAAGCAAACAGAGTAGAGAGTGGGTTACTACATGGGATCTCGTTTTATGAGGTTCAAAGAAAAGAAGAGCTGGTTACTAAGGGACAAAGTTGGGGTGGTTTTCTATTTTGATTGATAGGTTAGGGCATATACTCATTTTTCTATTGCACATATCCCTTCCCATAATGTATTTGATTTTAGCTCTGTGCATACTCTATTATACACAGGCATAAGATGGCAAATAGTGGGACTGGACAATGGGCTCAGCCATTGAGAACACTTGCTGCTCTTGCAGAGGAACCAGGTTTGATTCCCAGCACCCACAAAGTGGCTCACAACTACCTGTAACTCCAGACCTAGGGAATCTAATGCCCTCTTTTGACCTTCGTGGGTACCAGGCACACATGGAGCTCATAGACATACAGGCAAATAGCTCATAGACATAAAATGTTAACATTTATTTAAATCTAAAAAAGAAAATTTTAAGATGGTAAATAGGGGATTCTCCCTAGAAATTCACTTGGAGAACACAGTTTGCCTCACTGCACATGCATCCCAAGCCAGTTCAGGTTGGATTAACCTTTCCATTCTCCTTAGCTAGATATGTGAAACAGGTTTGAACAGAAACTGTTAAGTTTGATTGTTGTTCAAGAGGAAAACTATTTCATTTTTCAGGAAAGGACAGTTTCCTCTGCCTCAGCCCTAAGGAAGGTCTGACTGTAGGGGTCAGCTCAAGCAGGTGGGGGTCCAAGGTTGCCTGGTACATTGTTCAGAGAGGGATGTGTGTACACAATCCATGTAGATGGAGGAGCTGGGCTTCCACGGCAATATCAGAAGCGGGAATGTGTGCATAACCCAAACAAATAGAGTCCCAGGTTTCTCCAGCTGTTCCCTGAGCTTGTCTGCCTCAAACTTTCTCAACCTGGGGGCTCTTCTTGAACCTCAGTGAAGGGTAGTTATCACCAGTCCTCCAACAAGTGCCTGGTCTGCCCTCCTCCACCTATATGAGTTGTAGCTGGATGACTAATGCAATGCATAGGCCAGCCACCCTGAGGTGTGTGTGTGTGTGTGTGTGTGTGTGTGTGTGTGTGTGTGTTCACACACGTGTGTGGAGGCTCTGTCAATCTTGAGTGTTATTCCTCAGGCAGTTTTATTAAGCCAGGGTTAGGGAGGGCCATACACCTTTATTCTCAGCACTTGGGAGGCAAAGGTAGATGGATCTCTGTGAGTTTGAGACCAGCCTGGTCTACAAAGTGAAACCCTGTCTCAATAAACAAAAACAAATAAACAAAAAAGAGTGGGGATAATCTCCTACTGGCCCCAGAACTCTATTCTGGGCTGGCTGGCCAGCAAGATGCAGGTATCTACCTGTCTGCATCTCCCTGGCACTGGGATCACAAGCATATGCTACCATACCAGCTTTTTTAAACACGGGTTCTGAGAATTGAACCCAGGTCCTCATTCTTGCAAGGCAAGCACTTTACCAACTGAACCATCTTCCTGTAACCTTCTCCCCATTTGAAACAGAGTTTCATGTATACCAAGCTGGCCTCGAATCTACTGTGTAGCTAAGGATCATCTAGAACTTCTCATTTTTTTTTTTGCTTCCACCTCCTGAGCACTGGGATTACAAGCCTGTGGACACACCCGGTTTATGCAGTGCTGGGAACTCAACCTAGGTCTTCCTGAATCTAGGTGAACACTTTACCAACTGAGCCACATTTCCTGCCCGCCAAGGTCATTCTGCCCTGGATTTTCTACTCTGGAATAAATGCTGAGCTCTGCAAAGGTCCTTCCACATGTGTTACTGTTAAGCACATCAGTGGAAATTTGAGAACCAAGTATAAAAATATATAAATGAGCAGGTGGCTTGCAATATGAAAAGAATGCAGAGTTCACTGGGAAGTAGTGATTGAAACCATCTCCAAGCTCAGATGTGAGCCCTGCAGCTGGCTGGAGTCTCTGGTCTACAAGGTCTCGAGGTACTTTCATTTCTGCGTGGGTCTCTCTGAAGAAGCTCTGAATGCTGTCTCCCACTGTGGGTTTTTCAATTCCCTTCCCTGCCCCTCACACACACACTACCTGGATGGGTTGGCAGCTCAGACTTGGCCAGACAAAGGATTGGGGGAAAAGGAAGACTTAATGCTGAATCTTCAAGGACAATTTGACTGGACTCAGAATCTGTTAGGAGATGGTGAAGCTCACTTCTGGGTGTTTCTGGATTCAGAATCCGTTAGGAGATGGTGAAGCTCACTTCTGGGTGTTTCTGGGAAGGCCTCTCTAGGGAGGACTAACTGACAGCAGAAAGCAATCCTGGATGTGAGCAGTGGCATCCCATGAGCTGAGGCTGGGGCACTACAAAAGCCGGCAAAGAAAAAGCCGCCATTTTCTGTCCCTTTACTTCCTAGCCTGCCATGATTGGACTACTCAATTCCACCACACCTTCCTAGTCGTGATGGGCCCTCTGAAACCGTGAGCCCAAGCAAATCTTTCGTTCCAAGTTGCTTCTGTTAGATATTTGGTCACAGTGAAAGAAGAAAAACAAAGGAACAAAAACACAAAATGCCCTCAGGTGGCTCCTTCTCTTGTGATCTTTACCTCATAGTGTTTTAAAGCATGAAATGAAATATGAAAATTAAAATAAGCTTGGGAATGAACAGAGTGGAGCTTTCCTGTCGGGAGTGGGACCATTTGTATCCTTTTCCCTGGACTGCCACCTCCCAGGGAGGTGGACTCAGACAACCCACTGCTCTTGGTTTTCTGATCTACAGTGTGGCCATTACACAACCCACCCTAAAATTGTCAGAAGAGGGTGTAAGGAGGGAATGTTGAGAGTGCTTTCTAAAAAGGGAGTGCTGGAGGGACAGCTCAGCAGTTCAGAGCACTTGCCGCTCTTCCAGAGGACCCAGGTGAAGTAGCACCCACAGTGGTATCTCTCAACTCTCCCTGCACCCCCACCCCCCCGCAACTCCAGCTCCAGGAGACCTTCTGGCTTCTGCAGAAACTCACATGCACACACATGCATATATACACGGAATAAAAATAAAGTATATCTTTGAAGAAAAAAAGGAGATCGTTCTTGAGATGGCTAAATTCCATCACTTACTGGGCTTGATTAACCCAATTAGACCCACACGTAGATACTTCTGTTGAGAGGCAGAAAATATAAAGCAGGACAATCCTTGTGCTTTTTTTTTTTTCCTTTAATGTATTGGGGAAATGATTTTGCCCATGCAATCTTTCCAGAGGGTTAGCACACTCTGGGGTCTCAGCAGAATCAAGGCCAGCTGTGGTCACTACCCATGAAGACAGGTACCCATGATGGCCCAAAGACTCCAAAGTGTTCTCAGGGCTCCACCCCCACCCCTGCTCCAGGCAGAGGCTGTTTTCCATGGGCCCTCAATGACCCTTGGGAAACAACACTCTCTAGTGTTGATGAGAACGTGCTGAATCTTGTTCCGAAGGACAATGAGCCATGAGTATATCACGCTACATTCCAAAACCTAGTGGAAGGAGCATTGTTTCTGGATTTAATTACAGATGCCTCACTTTCTCTTCAGTGCGTGAGTCAGTGCAGCTGACTCTGGGGGAGTCACAATGCACAGGTAGCTCTTGCTGTTAAACAAGGTATGACTATCGGGTAATGAGAGTTTTGTTTTGCTTTGTTGTTTTTTTGAAACATGTACACATTCAAGTGAGCATTCCTGTTGAGGGTGTCAGTTAGAGAACTCTGCTCGTGGTGGCTTTCCTTTGTAATGAAATATTGGGGAATGTAGTATGGTAGGTACAGAGGCCTTCCCGGAGGGGAAGGGGCAGTGTATTGAATAGTGAAACTCTCTTAGGAAAACTGAACTATCCAGGTGTGAGGGTACATGCCTGTAATCTCTACCCCTGGGGAGGCTGAGGCAGAGGGGTAGCCTGTATGGGCTACATATCAAGTTTAGGGACTGCTCAGACAATTTAGCAAGACCCTGGTTCAGAAAGAAAGATGGGATAGAGGAAGGAAGGAAAGAGAGACAGACTGGAGAGAAAAGGTGGTGGGGAGGGACAAAGAAGGGGGAAGGGAGTAGGGAAAGAGAGGGAAAGCTGGCCTACCTATGTTATCCTCTGAACGGTAAGAGATCTCAAGCAGTCAGCTGGGGCAATGGTAACATAATTGGAAATATATAAAGAGAGAGTTTTACCCAGCATTACACAGATACTTTTCCTAGAGGGAAATACCCATGTCTTTTCTGTAGCATGGACCTTGGATGTCCCCTAAAATTATGTGTTGAAGGCTTGGTGGTCATTTGGAAATGGAAGAAGCTTTAGTTGGTGAGGCCTAGTAGAAGGAAGTTACAGCATTGGGGAATACCCTTGGAGGGGATGGGGTCATGGCTCCTTCCCAACTCTTCACTTCCTGCCTACATGGAGGTGAACATCCTTCTTCTATCTCACTTTCCCCTTGGGGCTTGCTAACTGGTCCCAGGCCCAAGGCAACAGGCCAACTAACCATAAGCTAAAGCCTCCCAAACTCTGAGCCAAAATGAATTTTTGCTCATTGTGTACGTCGACTGTCTCAGGTATTTTGTGATAGAAAACTAACTAGCGTATCTCCTGCCATATCCCTTGGTGCCAAAAGCCCTACATATTTTGCACATAAAAGTATCCAAAGATAGACCTGGTGGCTCATACCTGTAATCTCAGCACTCAGGATGCTGACGTAGGAGGATTGCCCTGAGTTTGAGTCCAGCCTGGACTACAGAATGAGACTTTATCTCAAAAATAAAGGGAGTGGGGGCATAGCCCAATGGTAGCACACTCACCTAATGTACAAGGTCCTAAGTTTGATTCTCACCAATGGTTTTGTTTTTAAGTTGCCCAATGCTCGTGAGACATGTGTCAGACCTCACTAGAGTTCTTGTATTCCTTCTTCTGAAAACAGATGTCCCATGATACAGGGCAGCCACAGGATATCCAGGAAGAGTCCTAGTGAGGGCCCCCGCATCCATGGTGTAGCAGAGACCAGGAGCCTTGAACCAGACCAATGATTCTTTCCTATTAACACCTGCATGTAAAAACGTATGGATAAAGGGGTTTACTTCATGACTCACTGTGTCACACTGCAGCTTCCATGACAAGATTTCCCCCTTTTCCTCCCCCCATCCCCTTTTTCTTTTAAATTTTATCTTGTTTAATTGGGTGGGGTGGGTGTTGGAATTCCTGGCCACTCCCCCAGCTACATGACCGAACATGCGTTGTCCAGTAGCCAGGCAAGATGTTTAGTCATTCCAGGGCTTTAAGCCCTACGTAATCTGTGCGCTGCGTGATCATGAGATTTGCACACAGCATGATTATGTAATCTATGTGCATGCGTGACATAGCTATGTAAGCCCATTTGTACATGTGGGGGGGGAATCCATAAAAAGCTGTCACAGACTCCTGCCCACCTCTTCTTCCTCTCTCCCTGCACAGTCTTCCATAGGCCTAAGCACATTGCCCTCTGTTCCTTCTCTTAATAAACTCTTATAGAGGGTGGTTTTTTTTGTTTTTTTGTTTTTTTTGTTTTTTTGTTTGTTTCTTTTGTTTTGTTTTGTTTTGTTTTTTGTACCTCTTGGCTTTTCTCATGTGAACAAACAGCACCGCTTAATAACACAGCATCGCATAATAATAACTAGCAGTGGGGGTGGGGAAATGGATGGGATCGGAAGGCATGCTGTGAAAAACAAAGAACAAAAAAAAAAGAAAGTTAAAAAAAAATAGAAGTCCCTATCCTGGGTGGAAATGAGATCTTTTGAATCTGGTGGTTAATGATTCCATGATCGGGGATCCTAGACTGAGTAAACAGAGAAGGCCCGCTGAGCACAGACGTTCCTGTGCCTTGC
>NC_050449.1:59814464-59951964 GCF_903995425.1 Onychomys torridus | reverse complement strand
ATGCTGCCCTAGAAACAACACCCAAGGTTGATCTCACATGCCCCCTACACATGTAAAGAACTAAAGTTGAAATTAAAAAGAACTAAAATTGAATGACACATGTAAATGCATTCTATAACCTATAAAACAGATACACAAAAAGATAAGATAGAGTGGTAGACAAAAGGTGACTCAGAAAAAAATGTATCAAAACTCAACCAATATTGTCAATTACTACACTATTGTATCTGATTCTTTTTAAACCCACAAGAGAGCACATACCTTTCCCTGCAGTGGGCCCTGGATAAGCTTGGGGTATTTCTGGGTTGAACTATTTCCATGTCCCAATTTTCCATAATCACCATCTCCCCAGCTGAAGACTTCACCTTCTGTAGTAAAAGCTAAAGTGTGACCATCAGAGCCTTTAGATGATGAAACTTTTTTAATGGACCGGTGAGGCTCAAAAGTTAACTTTTTTAAAGTAGACTGATTATTGGAATCTCCAAGGCCCAGTCTCCCATAGCTGCCTTTCCCACAAGCTCTGACAGAGCCATCCGTAGAAATGACAAAAGTGCAATACTGTCCAGCTTCAATCTACGAAAAAACAACAGAAACTTAAGTTAGAAAATGTTTTGAGAGAGACAAGTATGCAAAACATCCACACACATAAAATTAAGCAAATCAAATCCCCCCCAAAAAATCTAAAAGATGAAAAAACAAAGTAAAAATTATATCCTACTCTTACAATTGGAGAAGGGAAAAAAATCCTACAAATTCCGTAAGTCTATTAAAACAAGAATCATTCACATAAAAATGTATGTTCACATATTCTATACTCATAAGGAAAAAAATACAATTTAATGAAAATACAACATAAAGCTTTACACTGGACTACAAATATAAAAGGGGGAAAAAAGTGATCATAAGACAATGAAATATCAATCTGAAAAAAGGAAAAATCCAGTTCTTGTTAAGTATTATGTGTGTTGAATATAATAATAAAACCTGATGCCATTCATTAGCTTTCTTTATGTATGTATGCATGTATGTATGTATGTATGTTTAGGATTTGGATATTTTGAAACAAGGTCTCACTTAGTAGTGCTAGTTGGCCTGGAATTCATTATGTGACTCTGTCTCCTGAGTAGTAGCATTAAAGGTGTTTACCACCAAACTCTGCCTCACTAGACTTTTTCAAAAACTAGGTCTCAATTTAATATTTTGAATGTAGAAATAGTATCAAAGATATGAAAGATGAAAAAATGTATTTTTCTGTTAAAATGAAGAACTGATGTGGTATAGAAATAACATAGATAAATGCTCAATCAAGTTTTTCTTTTTTTTCTTTTTCTTTTGGTTTTTAAAGACAAGATTTCTCTGTGTAATAGCGTTGGCTGTCCTGGAACTCACTTTGTAGCCCAGGCTGGCTTCAAACTCAGAGAGATCCACCTGCCTCTGCCTCCCAAGTGCTGGAACTAAAAGCATGCACACCACGCCCAGCTTCCATCAAGATTTTTACTCACTGAAAATTATACTCAACCTTACTTCAAGCACAGAAGCATACATACACACCCACCCCATTATCTATCAGTTCACAAGGAATACAGAGAACTTACGGTCTGAGCATCAGAGAAACTGGGAGCCAGTTTCGGCTGTAGTATTTTCTCCTGTGTGCCTTCTACCAACTGATGGCTGCTATTGCTGCCCCAGACATATACTTCACAGGTCTCAGAGACAATGGGAGCATCACCAGTCTGAATGCTGTCTGGGCTAGCACATGTTCTTGAGTAGTCAGAAGCCATTCTACAAACCTATTAAAAATTTAAATATACAAAATAACCAATATGTTATTAGTCTAGTTTTACATATTCTCTGAAATTATTGTCTTAACTTCTAATACTCTAAGCTACTCACATCTAACATCATACCCAGCTTTAAATACAGATAGCTAGAATATTTACTAGCACAGAATAAATCACTAAAATGGGAAGAGGAAAATATACAATCAAGCCTTCTTAAATAAAAGTATTATCACATACACTTTACAGAAAAATCAAAGTTTATAAAGACAAAGTAGGAGAAAAAAAATGCCACTGATAAATCACCTTGACACAATGTCACCTTTTTCATATACACATTCTTTAACACAGTCATGACTCGAGACGTTCATACAAAACTTTCTGCCTACTCTTCACGCTTGAATAGACAATAATCCATCTAATGTTAAAATCACACGGACCACTTTCCTCTAATGGTCATTTAAATCCTTTAACTTTGTTATGTAGACCATTTTTAAGAATCTGAAACTGGGCCAGGCATGGTGATGGACACCTTTAATCGGGAGGCAATATCAGGCAGATCTCTGTGAGTTTAAGGTCAGCCTGGTCTACATGCTGAGTTCCAGGACAGCCGGAGCTACTAAATGAGACCTTGGAGACCTTGTCTCAAAAAAGAGTATATAACTGTATTTTGTTAACTTCCTTAATAGGGAATCTCAGAAATGGGATTATACACACAAAAAAGACTACCTTATGATTCTTGGAACATTCTATACCAACTTGCCTTCTACAATGGTTCCATAGTATTTGGTCACCAGTAGTGCATAAATGGAGGACTATCCTGAAAACAGTGATAGCCTACAACAACGTGATACACAAATGTATATAAAAACTAACTCACAGCTTATTTGCAATGCTTTTTTACAAAGTAAGCTCCTCAACCAAAGCATAGGACCCAAGGTAACCTTCTGACTGCCCCAACCAAGGAATATATCAGAGTATCAGTCTCACTACAAACATGCCAATACTGTAATTAAGGTTTAAAGTATCTTGCAAATTGATGCTGCAAGAAAGAGAAATGCCATTATTTTAACTTCACATCTTCTATCAGTAGAGCTAAAATTAACCCCTCTAATTGCTTTCTATATTTTCTGATATCAACTAAATTTTGCCCAATTGATTTTTTACTAATGCACATAGACTCAATACAATAAACATATTATCTATCCTTGGTTCATGAGCTGGCTTTCTGGAGCCCATTACCTATGGTAGGATGCCTAGCTCAGCCTTGATGAAGGGAGGAGGGGCTTGGTCCTGCCTCAACTGAATGTACCAGGTTTTGTTGACTCACCATGGGAGGCCTTACCCTTTTGGAAGAAGGGATGGAAGGGTGGATTGGATGGGTGGGCGGGTATGGGGGAGAGTGGGGGAGGCGGCTAGGATGGAGTGGGAGGAGGGATGAGAGAGGGATCTGTGGTTGGTATGTAAAATGCATTAAAAAATTTTCTTAAATAAATAAAAAATACACATTAAAACTATGACTGTAATTATTGTCAATTTATTTGTTTAAGGGTTTTTAAATAAATAAAACAAAGAAAAATCTTAAAGAGCTAATATGTGTTTATCAGCATATTAAATGGGAAGGGAGAGAAAAGTTTCCCTCAGAACCTTTAAATATAATACAATAGAGTAAGTATGTTTGACAAGGCTTTCCTAGTGAACAAGGGTCAATTCTGAGGACATGTAATTGCTGGTTTCTAATAGAGGACCTAGAATTTCACTGAAGACAAAAGGAGGTAGAGTTGGTCATTTATAAATCTACCACTGTGATGAAGTCCTTCCTCACTTTCTCAAAAAATAAAAAATAAAAAAGGGAAGCGGGGGTAAAAGAAAACTGGAAAAAATATTCATGAGGTTTAAAAACACATTTTTAAAGTAAAGCTGGAAGGCGGTTGATAAGCAAGATTCTATAAAAACCAGATAACAGAACCAGCAGCAACCTGATTCTCTAAACACTTCCAAATCTGCAAAGAAAAAGTGAAGCCCCTATTTAACACTCATAATAAATTATGTGTGACTCCAAGAACCATGAACTAAAAGTAGGTGATCACAAAGCACCACCAAATATGCACACAGTATACCATGCACACAGGAGGAAGTGACAGCGGGCCTGGCAGACAGCAGAACAAGAAGCCTACAACAGTCAGTTGGGTACATTAGGAAGAACAATAGGCCAATCTGGGAAAACTAGTTAAACCTTTGAAAAGTCCTGCCCTTTACACAGCAAACAAGACCAAGGGCTGCAGAAAACTAAGAGGTTTTTTTGTTTTTGTTTTGTTTTATTTTCCGGAGCTGAGGACCAAACCCAAAGGCCTTGCAAGCTAGCAAGCGCTCTACCACTGAGTTAAATCCCCAACCCCTGAAAACTAAGTTATAAATGTCCTGGGTTCATCTAGATATTGTAATAAAAATAAAATAAAATAATTAACCAGCCAGGACTCCCTCCCAGGACAGAGCCCAGTGCTGAGGGGAAACTACTGGAGTAGACTGAAGGTACATGGGATAGGGACAACAGAGAAAAGATGGAGAAAGAAGATGGAAGTGAACGAGAAGACTGGGAAAACACCACTGTTTTAAACATGGTACAAGAATCGGGAAAGACTGCTACCTCGAATCCCAATCCATTCTAAAGTTCAGGAAAACTAATTTCCCATGAAGGTAAATATGAAGAATGTACTGATAAACTTGATCAGTGTGGTCATAGTGATGCCTGGCTGTAATCCCAAAGCCCAAGAGACTAAGACAAGAGGATAAGGAGTTTGGAGTCAGCCTGGGTCATAGACCCTGTCTCCAAACACAAAACGAAGAAACACAGGGTGAGAGGACCCAGTGGAAGAGAAAGGGGTCGATGGGGGAGAAGAGGGTAGACGGGGAGGGGGGGAGGTGAAGGAAAAGGGAACAAAAAGAGGATAGAGGAAGGGAAGAAGGGGTGGAATACCAGCCCCTAATAAAAACATGACCAAAAAACACACCCCAACAGAAAGTTGTGACCTACCCCAAGCCAAAAGGGATTAAGAAAATCAAACAATGAGTGAAACAAATCTGAATTAAAAATGCTCATGTGAAAACGGCAAGAAACCGAGGTGCTTGGCTCGAAATAGGACTGACATATCACACCTCTCCAGCCAAGGTTCGGAGTCTTCACTGAAGGGAAGATAGGAAGACTGTAAGAACCAGAGGTGCTGGCTGAGTCACTTCAATGAAAAGTGTTTTCTGAACAAAACAGGACAGTTACACGTATGAACTCACAGGGACTGTGACAGCATGCATAAGATTTGCCCAACACAAGTCAGACAAAAATCCTTGATAAAGAGGACAGGTGGGCATGAAATCCGACCTCTGGCTGAGGTGGGTAGGAAAGGGAGGGGTAAGTGGGTAGATCTAGAAGGAGTTGGGGGAGGGAGAAATATGATCAAAGTACACCTTATTTATTTATTCTCAAAGAATAAAAAATACTATTTTAAAATTTTTAAAAGAATGAAGTAAGAATGTTTAACATTAAAAATGAAGATGAAAGCCAGGCGGCGGCGGCGGCGCACGCCTTTTAATCCCAGCACTCTGGAAGCAGAGGCAGGTGGATCTCTGTGAGTTCGAGGCCAGCCTGATTGACAAAGTGAGTTCCAGGAAAGGTGCAAAACTACACAGAGAAACCCTGTCCTGAAAACCTCCCCCCCACACACACACAAAAAAAAGTCAACATAGTGCTTCTGTTGTGGAGGAGAAAACAAGTTAAAGACCAGAATGTGAAAGGACTTGTGCGTTTTTAGTGCGCCAGTGTGTGCATGTTGGCATGCATTATGACACTCATGTAGAGGCCAGAGAGCAACCTGAGGGAGTGTTTCTTATTTCTACCATGTGGTACCTGGAGATTACACTCAAGTTGTCAGATTTGGCGGTAAGTGACTTTAGCCTCTGAGTAATCTCAGCAGTTTTAAATTCTATTTTTTCTTTTTTTAAGCCTGGGTACTGATTAGAAGAATATTTATTTTAGAACAATTCATTCAGGCACAGAATTGTCCATATGTCTTCCTGAATCTGTTTTACTTTTACAGAAGTTACCAGTACATGATCCAAAACTTAAATGAAGGAGATACCCTGAAAAGTATCTCTTTCGACTAAACACTGAGTTCCACTCTCCAGAGGCAACCACTGGCACCATTTTTCCTTTAGAGCTTTTCTAGAGATTACACTATAACATTTTATAACAAAGTCATTTTTAATGCAAAGCTATGAAGATTACATACCTCTTCAAACAGACATAATGCTGCCTCATAGAGTGAACATAAGCCTTCAGATGTTCTAGTTGGTTCTCTCCACTGGCTCCGATCAGCAGACGAACCCTGTAATTAAACATTGCAAGGTACGATATGGAAAGGAAGCAGACATACATGTTAAAAAGCAATACTCTACAAAAATCTATTTGAAAAACTGTTTATAAGTTTAGGTGTATTGTTACCAAATCCTAATATTAGGTCATGAAACCAACTAAAAGTGTTAGCAAAACCTATTGAGTCAAATGATCAATTAAGCACCAATCCCTAACTGCCTCATTAAACAGTGAGAAAGCCATATAAATAAAACACAGGACTCATCTTCAGGACAAATGCAGACTCTTGAAGACAGTAATCTACTTTCCAGTGGTATCCTTGACTAAGAAGGATATTTGACTCCTTCTTAGGTATGCGGCATTGGGGAGAAGGAGAAGTGATTTCTGACTAGGTACACCTGCTATTTGTCCAGGAATGACAGGACAAGTAGACAAAAATTAGAAAGCCAGCAATAAAGTTAATCTGTTACATTTTACAGCTACTGTAAGGGAGTCATTTGTGGGAAAAGTTTAACAACTTGACAGATGCAGGTTAAAAAGTATATAATGCAGTCAGGAAAAAATATGGGTTTCAAAGATAGACTCAAAGGTGTAAGAATTGCTTAACACAGTACATGGCCCAGGAGTCTGTTATATTATAATGCTCAATAGATGTATAAATCCAGGCTAACACAGTTGCTTTACACCTTCAAGATTAAGGTAAATAATATCTTACCTCACAGATTAACATGACAATTGAAAAAGAATATGCAAAGCACCTGATAGAAAACAGGCACTAAAATTAGTTCACTTCCTCCTTACTCCAAGTAGTGAGGAGCAGTGAATCAAAGAAGCTGAAAGGCACGGAGTAAAATATTATTAAATAAAGAACAAAACACATTATTACAAAGTCATATATATATATATATATATATATATATATATATATATATATATTTTTTTTACTATAAGGATTCCTTGAGTTTATAGAGCCAATTTAAGTATCAAATCAGTTTGTGAATATATAAGCAGACTTATGCCCAGCACGTATTAGATCCTGCAGTAAAAAGAAAAAAAGAAAAAAAAAAAAAAATAGATCCTGCAGTAATCCCGAGCACACGGTGCAGGGGTAAGGAGAGGAGGCAATGAAACTCAACAATGTTCTTAGATCACAGATCTTCTAGCTGCCTGTCTCCCCCATACATCAAGCCAAGCTCTCCTGCAGCCTAGTTCCAGGTCCCTGGCAAATCTATGCCTCTGATTTGCAGCTTTAAGGAAGACTAACTAACCCCCTACACATATATACACACCTATACATGCAAGATAAATTTATGGTACCATACAGTACCTGATCTCACCGACTAAGCCAGACTAAATCATGTGGTGTAGAACACTTCTTACAATTAGAAACTTATAAAAGTTAGAAACCCATGCTGTGTAGTTTCAACACATAGTCTCATTCTCATTCTCTCTCCTCCCTCCCTCCCTCTCTCTCTCTCTCTCTCTCTCTCTCTCTCTCTCTCTCTCTCTCTCTCCTCTATTTCCCCCTCCCAGTTCTGAAGGGAAATTTTTTGTCAGCTTCCTTCCTAAACCTGCTCTAGCTGACGTGCATTTCTAGGATAACAAACAGACATTGTGGAGAACAGTCTAAAGTCCTAGGGTGCTCCTTTCCTTCTAAGGGAAAGGTGAAGAGGTCTCTTACTAATTTTGTTCTAGAAGGAAATACACCATGGCAAGTATATAATTACATAATCATGGTGTCTAATAATATCTTCCCCCCTCTTTGTTAACAAAAGGAATACAAAATGCATAACTTATAAGAGGAATTGAGTGACTTTTCATAGGAATATTAAGATGAGTAGATGAGCACTATTTCAGATTTGAAAGGAGCAAACTCTTAAAGTATGAAAAAAGAAAAATACAATGAGAAAAACAGATTTCCAAGTAAAAGGTGTAATAGTGACTAAGAAAACACATAGAGCTTAAGTGCTTCCCACAGCTATTACCTGAAGACTTTTGTATTTAGATTATAACCTAAAGCTCTAGGTTTTAACCACAATTTAAGATTATAGACCTATGTCATCACTCTGTATCCCAACAAAGCACTACATGTTTTTATTTTTATTTAGCATTATGAGGTTCAAATTTTCATATTCTGTCATCTAAAATCTTTACATACTTATCTGTAACATTACTTTTTAAATGAAAAAAATTTTAAAAAGAAAATTAATGAAGTGATGCAATATTTACAGTTCAGTTTACAAATACAAAACATACAGTAGATGAAAAGTTAAATGCTTCTGATTTGAATGTGACTGTTTTAATGAAATATTTTATTTATCAAAAGCTTTGCATTTTACTTGGTGGGAGGAAAGGTTTAGAATATGTAAATATAATAAGTAGCATTTTTAGTGAATTTTAAATACATTTGTTAGGTTATATTGGGCAATAATGGAAACATGAACCTCCCTCTCTGTCTATCTATCTCTCTCTATCTATCAATCTCTCTCTCTCTCTCTCTCTCTCTCTCCCCCATCCTTCCCTCGCCCTCCTTCCCTCTCACGAAAATAAATAGATAGATAGATAGATAGATAGATAGATAGATAAAGCCTGTATATCACTGTGAATTCAAGGCCAGCCTGGTCTATACAGAGAATTCCAGGACAGCCAGAGATATACAGTGAGACCATTTCAAACACAAACGCGCATGCGCGCACGTAGCCACACACATAGCCACACACACACCAAAAAGCAAAAACAAACAACAAAAACCTGATCAACTTAACCTAACTGTAGTTATACCTAACTAAGTCAGTTTATAAGCATTTGAGCCTTAACACTTTAAAATTCAAATTTTATTCTTAGATTTTAAAGTTATTACATTCAGTCTTGCATATTCTTAAAATTTATCACATATATGTTTATTCTTTCATATGATATCCAAGGTTATGATGGTGAAGGGATTCACTTCTATGGACAACAAACTCTTCACACTTTTGCTTAGCTCATCACTTCTCTTCATTCAGGTCTCTGCTCAGAGGCCACAACTCAAGAGTCCCTCCCTGACCACATTAACTGAAATAGCATTCCTTTTCACTGTCAACCTACCATTCCCTCTTTTCCTCTTAAAATGCCTCACCTGAGCTGGGTGGTGGTGGCGCACACCTGTAATCCCAGCACTCAGGAGGCAGAGGCAGGTGGATCTCTGTGAGTTCGAGGCCAGCCTGGTCTACAGAGTGAGTTCCAGGACAGCCTCCAAAGCTACAGAGAAACCCTGTCTCGAAAAACCAAAAAAAAAAACCAAAAACCAAAAAAACACAGCCTAGCAAGACATGAACTCTGTAGGAGCAGAAACTATCTCTGAGGCTGTACCCTCAGGTCCTAGAATAATACCTGACACACAGTACATAATTTTTAAAAACTGGAAAAGGCCTGGAATGGTGATTGCAGTACTTGGGAGACAGAGGCAGATGGGTCAGGAATTCAGGGCCAGTCACAGTCACAGCAAGTTCAAGGCCAGACTGCAAAAAAAATGTAAAGGATGAAATTGGAGATGCTTTCAAGAAACTGCCATACTCACTAGCCAAGGCCTTTCATTTTACACGTGAATTTACAAAACACAATGAAGTTAGGTAAATTCTCCAAATCCACTAAAATAAGCTAACATTTAAACTATAAACTTGGCTTCTGACCCAGGGACCTTCACTGTACTAACTATCTATCCCTATAGATCAATATGTTCAAGTTTCTCCCTACAGAGTGCAAAAATATATTTAACCAACTTAACATAGCAAAAGAATGCCCAAATCATTTACAAGAGCCACAGACTCATTAAAAGCAGGGTTGACTAGCCAGCAATTTGTCAAAGTTGATACTTGGGGTACATACCAATGAACGCCTCATCTGCATTAATATAGCCATAAAGCAGTCAAAGCTGATCATTCCTTCCTGGCTTGATAGTAGTTTGTTTTTCTCCATAGTATGTACAACTGCTGAAGCCCCCAAAGCCATTTCTATCCACTCAAGAAGATATCTCAAAGAGCCTCTCTGAGCTGCTAAGCCAAGCAGCAACTCAGAAGCTAATCTACGACCTAAAGTATCTGCCCCAGAATTGGGAATAGTTACTCCTTTAAGAAATGTTGTGACTTGTGATAAGCAGTCCAAGCCCATAGGAGGAATCTTGCTTTCGTTTGCTAAAGACAATGGAGGCAAAGAGCTCACAACTTCAATTGCAGTATGAATAACGTCGTTGCAGAGACTGAGACCAGGTCCCGACACTGGCATCATCCAACTCTGTCTCAGAAGTGCAAATAATAAACTTAGACCGGTTCGGACACCCATTTCTATAAGTGCATCAGTGCTCGACCGGGGCCGTTCGCTGACAGAATGGACGTCTGCTGAACCAGAGCTGCTCTCTGGAGAATGCTGCTGCTGCTTCACCTTGCCTTTGTCATGATACTTGTTAGAAAGTGCGTAGAAGACACGCTGCAGTACAAGCAATCGCTTCCGTAGCGCCCCAGCAAATGGAGAATCTGAACAGACCATCTTTGCTAGAGCCAGCTGGCTGCTAAGAAGGGCATCCAAATAATGGTCCTGCTCATCACTTGAAAGAGACTCACGTTCAAAGTCGGGCAACTGTGGTCCTTTGAGGCATAAAACCTGTTGAGGCAAAGGTACTACTTCCTTATTGCTGACCAGTTTAGAATACAAAACAGTAACTCCCTCTCTTGTAGCAATAGATTCACTGTCTTCTGTGATCCAGGAGCTATTGAGATGTTCAAGCCATTTCAGTTTCACTGGTGGAACCATAGTCGCCATGTTGATTTAGTCTTCAGCCATTAGTTCTACAGAAGGAAAGGAGACAGTCAAAAACTAGCACAGATGATGCTTAAAATGTTTCTGAACTTCCATTTTATATTACATTTAATGACTTCAAAATTGGCAAAATGTAAATAAAGCCTGCGGTGGCTTCAAAGAAAATGGCCCCCAAAGGGAATGGAACTATTAGGAGTAGGTGTGGACTTGTTGGAGTAGGTGTGGTTTTGTTGGAGTAGGTGTGGCCTTGTTGGAAGGGGTGTGGACTTGTTGGAGTAGGTGTGGTCTTGGAGTAGGTGTGGCCTTGTTGGAGTAGGTGTGGTCTTGTTGGAGGGAGTGTGTCACTGCGGAGGCAAGCTTTGAGGTCTCATATATGCTAAAGCCACACCCAGTGTTTCAGTTCACTTCCAAGTCAAGATGTAAGAATTCTCAGCACCTCTGCCTGCACACTACTATACTCCAGCCACCATGCTCCCTGCCATGATGATAACGGACTGTGAAACTATAAGCTGCCATCTCAATTAAACATTTTTCTTATACGAGTTGCCATGGTCATGGTGTCTCTTCATAACAATAGAAACCCTAACTAAGCCTAAGTTTAACTCATGGCCTATGCCAATGTTGTATTTTACCTTTGATAAATGCACCATGGTTTCCTAAGACATTAAATTAGATGGAAATGGATAAAGGTCTGTGGAACTTAAAATTGTAAAACTTTAAAAAGTTAGTTTAGAAAATGGTATTTTATTCTTTCATTTTAAAAATAGAACTGAGGGGTATGTTCAGTGGCAGAATGCTTGTCTACTATAATGTGAAGACCCACATTTGATCCTAAGTTTAGAAGGAAAAAAAGGGTTTCTTTAAAAAAAAAAAAAAAAGATTTATTTATTTATCATGTATACAGAAGAAGGTGCCAGATCTCATTACAGATGGTTGTGAGCCACCATGTGGGTGCTGGGAATTGAACTCAGGACCTCTGGAAGAACAGTCAGTGCTCTTAATCTCTGAGCCATCTCTCCAGCCCCAAAAAGGGTTTCATAAACATGACAAAATTTTGTATGATGATAAACCAGACCAGTGGCACATGCCTTTAATCCCAGCCAGGGCTACACAGTGAAACCCTGTGTTTTTTTTTAAAAAAAAAAAAAAAGATAGATCAGATAGATAGATAGATAAAGTAGAATATTATTTTAAGGTGTATTACTTTTATTTATGATGATGTATTTGTTTAACCCTGTGAAGCTTTGTTACTATGCCTGTCTAAAACACCTGATGGTCTAATAAAGAACTGAAGAGCCAATGGCAAGGCAGGAGAAAGGATAGGTGGGGCTGACAGGAAAGAATATACAGAAGAAATCTGAGAGAAGGGAGAACTAGCCAGACAAGAAGGAGGACATCAGGGGCCAGCCACCCAGCTATACAGCAAGCCATGAAATAAGAGTAAGATTTACAGAAGTAAGAGAACGGAAAAGCCCAGAGGAAAAAGGTAGTCAGGATAATTTAAGTTAAGGAAAGCCAGAAAGAAACCAAGCCAGGCTAAGGCCGGGCATTCATAATTAAGAATAAGCATCCCTGTGTAATTTATTTGGAAGCTGGGTGGCAGGCCCCCCAAAAAGAGCAGAAATAAACAACTACAATAGACACAGACAGATAGATGGTGACAAAAAGAAACACACGAAGAATTTTCTTATGTTATACACCTCTTTTCATTCTTAAATTTGTTTCACGAAAAGGAAAAGCAATTTCAAAAACTAAATCTGACATCACACAAAAGTGAGAGAAGTTGGGTGTGATGGTGCATCCTTCAGTACCAGCACTTAGGAGGCAGAGAAAGGTGGGTCTCTGTGACTTTGAGCAGACTATCTATATAGCAATTTCAGGCTAGCCAGAGCTACACAGTGAGACCCTGTCTTAGGGGCAAAAAAAAAAGTGAGAGGATTTGAATATATCTCCAAGTTCTGAAACCCAGTACTACTTCACTGCCCCAATATCCCTCCCTGGAAAAATGAATTCTAAATGTAGTCTATACATGTCCCCACTCTACCAAAGCATTTATTTTTTTTTTAGAGAAGTGTGCCAGCACCTGCCACTGCTTCCTCCTCTAGAACCCTCACTTTAAGGTGATGATCCCTGTTTGCTGCCCATTAGAGCAGTTTACCTACTAAACTCCCAAGTAACAGATTCTCCTTCAATTCATTCTCCAACTCAGTACAAACCCAAACTTGTGTTTACATGCTGAAAGCCTCAAAGGGCTAATCTGATGTTCAACAACTAACTCCTTACAATCAGAAATTAAAGATCTGCACGCCTTTAATCCCAGCACTTGGAGGCAGGGGCAGGCAGATCTCAGAGAGTTCGAGGCCAGCCTGGTCTACAGAGTGAGTTCCAGGAAAGGCACCAAAACTACACAGAGAAACCCTGTCTCGAAAAAACAAAAAACAAAACAAAACAAACAAACACAAAACCTGTTTCACTCAATTTTAACTCCTTAGCATGCAATCTAAATCATCACCAGTGTTTGTGCTAAATTACTAATTGCAATTACTTCCCTCATTTAAGTCATTTAAGTAACCAAAAGGGTTGTTTCTGTCAGTTTCTCTAAACCTTAAGCATTTAGTGGTTAGGAACTATTTCTTACCCCAACAAAAATATAAAACATTTTGCCACCAGACTTTGAGAGGGAGGTCTAATTCCAAATGCAAAACCAAGGAAGAGGTCACAAATAGCCGGACATAGTGACATGGACCTGTAATCCCAGCACTGAGGAGACAGAAGAAGGAGAACCATACGTTTGAGGCCACCCTGGAGTACACGGTACCTTCCAGACCAGCCTAAACTAGGTAAAGAGACCTTGCATAAAAAAAAGGATATCTGAGCCAGGCGGTGCACACCTTTAATCCCAGCACTCAAGAGGCAGAGGTAGGTGGATCTGCAGCCTGGTCTACCAAGTGAGTTCCAGGACAACTGGGGCTATACAGAGAAACTCTGTCTCAAAAAAAATAAGGTTAAATTAAATTTAAAAATAAAAAAATAAAAAAGCGTATCTGAATGAGTTGGTTGATAAAATCTATGTGACAGAGAATTTTTAAAAACTCAGAAGCTGTACTCTCAAGAAGATTGCACCCATCTTGACTTTATTCATTGGCCTCTCTCTCTGTCCCTTAATGCTGTGCTTCTTAACAAATTCTAAGTTTATTTCAGAAAGAATAAAATGATTAGAAGTTTTTCAACAACTTACTATAGAAAACAAAATCCTATGGGAAAAGCAGCCAAGACCTGATCTCCTCCCCTGGCTCTCCTTTCATGGCTACAGCTGTGATTTTTGATTCCTGGAAAGAGTCCCTTTGTATTTAATTTGCATATGTTGTTCCCTCTACTTAAGAACCTGCCTTCACCAAGTCAATATCTAGTGCAAGATCTCAGTTTAAACAGCCCAATACCAGAAACTTATTACTCTGTACTAGGTAAGCCAACTTTTTTTTTTTTTTTTTTTTGGGTGGAGCTGAGGATCGAACCCAGAGCCTTGCGCTTGCTAGGCAAGCGCTCTACCACTGAGCTAAATCCCCAACCCTAGGTAAGCCAACTTAATCATAAGTTAACTATCACTTCCTCAGGGAAACTATCACTGACCCAACCCACATGAGATCAAGTCCATCTTTTAAAATACACAGCAGCCACTACTTTAACAGTTTGCGATTACAAACTATTTGTGTAGTTACCTGTTTAATGTGTATTTACAACAAAGTGAGAAGTATACTGTTTAGTTTTTGTCCCTGGTTCCTGACAGTTTCCAAGATCCTAGAAACTTCATAAGTGATAGGGGCGCATTTTTTGATATTCACAAGTAAGCCTCTTTCTAACATATCTGAACTTATTATGCTCAGTTGACTGGGTAACTCTTAGGTGAGCTCCATTCTAAAGGAAATGGGCCTCAGAGAAACCAAACAAGTAATTGAAGGATTAGAGCTTTCATGCCTACCTCCAGACCTTTGGGGAGTGAAAGGGAGGCTGCTACCCAGTAGACACTGGTCTCCCAGCACAGGAGGAGAGCCACTGCCAAAGTTCTGCAGCTTACACCCGAGCACAAGCTGCAGTGCCACTCACCCCACTCCAGCCCAGACACCTACTTACCTGCTGATTGGCATTAAATCCTAGAAACTGTTAAACAAAACTGTAGAACAAGAGATAGATTTGAACTGAACATCTGCGTAAGTTTTACAGACTAAACCTTATTGGAGGACTCATGCTAAAGTTTTCCATCAACAAGCTAAAACTAACATTATCTCATCTACTAAGAAAGCAGGGGAGACAAACAGCCCAATCTCCAAAGAGCCAGTCTTGGGCACATGACAGAAACCCTTTGCTTTATCCTACACATACAAAGCAGATTTAAAGAACCAATCTACTTTGTTCTTTATTTCTGCTTGCTTCAGCCCTTTTCTGTCCATAAAGCTAATCTCCTCTGCTCAGTTAACTGGAACACTCATTCTAGTACAGAATGAGATGTCGCCTGATTCAGGAATCGCATATAAAAACCAATTAAATCTATAACTTACTTTGCTCTAAATTTTATCTTTTGACAGAATTATTGAATGTTTAACTGCACAAAATCAACACTTAATGTTTGCAATTACCACCATTTAAAAGGATATGCACAGAAAGGGAAAAGATGCGATGCATTTGCTGCAAATTGTTTTGCTACAACATCAGTAAGAACTAGTCAACAAAGCAAGAAGCCAATGTGCTTATTCAGCACATAGAGAACTATAGACAACTACAGACAAAAGAAAATCAAACCAATGGGGTTTTATTCTAGAACCACTAACTCACAATCCTGATGAACCAGCTAAATCCTGGAAAACTGCTGGGTTTATATATATATATAGTCATGATTTATCCTACTTTTCAAAAGTCCATTTGTCTTTTTTTCCCTTTCTGATCCAATGCACAGATCCAAATATAATTATGTAAGTTATCAAATCCACCATCAAAAAGTAGAATTGGAGAAACCACCAAAAGACTAGAGGTTTAAAAAAACAACAAATAGTACTATCAATATTTTCCTGAAACCAAAATAAACAAAATGGGGGGGGGGGGGGGAACGGACGGACTTGAGCAGAGGATTCCTACAAGTGAGTCTTTAAAATGGTTCCTCCTCCAGTGAATTTGCCCAATTCTGAAGCTTTCTCACACTCTCTAGGTGAACAAAGCAATGACAGCTGTTAACATTTATTGAGCACTTTCTACATGGCAGGGACTACTACTGGATCATGAAGACAACTCTATAAAAAACAGGTGCCCAGAACACCCCTATTGCCAGGAAAGCAAACAGAAGCACAGAGGGGCTAAACAGTTTGCCACAGTCACATGTCAACAACTAACAGGCTGAGTAAGAATTCAAAGACAGCAGCCTGACATCTGACCACTCAAGCAGTAAGTCACACTGCTTCTTATCATCATAGTGGTAATAGTGGTAGTTTCACAGGTTCTACATCACTCTATTTTTAATTAAAAACCTCAAATGTCAATTCAGCTCGTTCTAAAAGGTCTATTGCTACAATTTAATATAATTTACCACATCAGGTGACTCACAACTTACTATAACTCCAAATCCAAGAAATGTGATTTTAGGCCCTGAAAGCACTAACACTCATGAGCACAAACACACATACATAATTACAAATTATAGAAATAAATCTTTAAAAATAAATAAAACCTTTAAAAAAAGAAATGGATGTAAGTTGCAGTGTATGCATTCATACAGTGGCATACTACTCAATAACTTCTAAAGAATGAGTTGGTAAAGGCCAGTGGTAGTGCAAGCATTTAATCCAGCACTCAGGAGGGAGAGGCAGGTGGATCTCTATAAGTTTGAGGCCCAACTGGTCTACATAGTGAGTTCCAGGACAACCAAAGAAACCCTGTCTCAAAAAAGCACAAAAAAAAGATAAGAGTGATTAAAAACAACATGGTAACAGCATTATGCTGAGTGAAGTAAACAGGACATCAAAGATAAACTTTGGGAAGCAGAGCCAGGAACAACACAATGTTGAGGCCAACCTGGGCTAAATAACAAAATCTGTCTCAAAAAAGAAAAAAGACTGGGGCTGGAGAGATGGCTCAGCAGTTAAGAGCACTGGGCTGTTCTTCCAGAGGTCCTGAGTTCAATTCCCAGCAACCACATGGTGGCTCACAACCATCTGTAATGAGATCTGGTGCCCTCTTCTGGCCTTCAGAGATACATGCAGACATTACACTGTATATATAATAAATAAATCTTAAAAAAAAAAAAAAGACAACATAATTAACTTTCTATATATATATATACATATATATATATATATATATGTATATATATATATGTGTGTGTGTGTGTTATATATTATATATAGTTATATGCCTTATAGATTAATACGTAATATATATTAAGTTCTAGACAATGTAAAACCAATGTGATAAAAAGTAGACCACTGCTTACCACTACCTAGAGAACAGGTAAAGAAAGTTAATAGCAAAGAGTACAGTGAAATTTTTGAGGAATAAAATGGGCAGAGAATGATAGTTAAATTACTTTAAATACTTGTCAAATCTTACCAAATAAATGGTAAATTTTACTGTATGTTGTTTGCTTTAAAAGTAACCAAGAAACAAAGGAAAAAAACCAATGACTTACAGGCCCTTGCCTCTTGTCTGCCTTAGGCTGCTAGTCCCAAGTTCCCTCCCTGGCCAGCCTATCTGCAGAACGGCAGGCAGTCTTACAATTCAAAATGCCTAGTAACATTGCCAAGCCACTGTTTCTTATCTCCATTTCACTATATTCAAAATTAGCCCCACCACCTCTTCCAACTTCTCCACCTCCCAACACTTCCCTACACCCCTTTCCTACACTGTTATAAAAAGATCCTTGGGCGCACCACTCTTAGGGTGACCCAGGGTCAAAACCAGAGTCGTCTTTAACTTCTTTCCTTTTTATACAGCTTGGCAACCTCTTACACACACTCACTGGTCCAGCCATGCCAAGTCCTAATATAGTCTATCTATTTCTGCCAGATTAATCTAAAGCTCATTTCTAACAATCAACTATATCACTGCCTAGCTACTAAAGACAAAATGAAAGCTCTCTTTCCTACCAAGCCATTATTAAGTCTGTTCAGAAACAGGATAGTTGCCATAACTCCAGTTCAATTAACTGTCCCCCTAATCTATTTTTTTATTTATTTAATTTTGTATGTATGAGTGTTTTGACTGCATGGCCTGGTGCAAGGAGGCCAGAAGAGAATGTTAGATCACCTGGAACTGGATTTAGAGGGATTCTGAGTCACCATGTAGGTGCTGGAAAACAAACCCAGGTCCTCTGCAAGACCAACAAGTGCTCTTAACTACTAAGCCATTTCTCCAGCCCTTTGCCCTAATCTTTAACAAATCAAATGCTCCATTTCTGTACCTTTGTTCATACTACTCTTCATGACTAAGTTCCTCACTTACTTAATCTTTTCCTGTCAAAATTCATACTTCTTCAAAGGCCTATTCAGAAAGCTCTATCTCTAAAGCCTTCTACACTGTAATTACCCCATGTCCACCAATATAGACTGGATTATTTCTTCCTCTCTCATGTTACATTTGTTCACACAGACAGATTTATCCTATTCTGCCTGTCTTTGTTATTATTTATATGCTTTTTTTTTTAATTACTCTGGCCCTGCCTATTCCACAACTAAACATGACTTTCAAGACTGGTACTCTGTCCAATTCTTTTGTCCTTTCAGCCACCGGCACCCACTTCCCTCAGGAACTCTGTGGGGGATGAATTAATTCTTGTCTCATAATGAATCTACAATAAAATAATAAAACTAGCCATATTGAGGCTATAATAGACTGCCTTCATCCTTTTTGTTGTAAGTTGGAATAGTGTATCATGTTGTGTATTGTGTTTTTGTTTCTATGACGATTCAAATTCCATTAAAACAAGTCCTTCCAAGAGCATCTTCATTATACCAATCCCTCCGCCTTTCTTAATTCTTATTAATTAGACCAAAGATGGGCACAGGTAGGTGGGAGGATGAGATGAAAAAAGAAATTAGGGTCATTATTTCTCTGACATCCTTCAACCTCACAGAATTTTTTCCTCTAAGGCCACAGTCTTAACCAATATACTGGCTTCCACTTCTTCAACTCCCATCAGGCCCAAGGTCTTCCTGCTTCCTCAAGTTTACAGGTACTGACAGCTTCTCAATGGCGCTGTCTTAGGAACATCACAATTCTGTTGCTTTCCTTAAGCCTACCAAAACATCTACAACTTACTTATTTCCTGCAGGACTGCAACTGATCAAGCTCCATGGGAAAAGCCCTCATTTTATTTAGGGATCACAAAAACTGCCTTCCACGGCCTACCAAATCTACTTCTGTCATCATCTCCGCTCTAGTCAGACAGTCATTCCTTCCAATCCCTGTTATCACTCAACTGAGATGTGTTCACTGTCACCTCTGTACAATTGCTCATCTGCTTGCCTCTTGAAATATCCAACCCTTTTCACCTAAACACTCCTGTACTTCCTTTAGATCTAATAATTCAGACCCCATCTGCCCCTCCTAAGTAAATCTTTTCTCACCTTGCAATTCCTATCTTTTACATGGAACCATTTTGAAACTATGAAAATAAATATTGGGTGTTGCTTTGTATGTTCCCTACTTGTTAACCATATAGCTAGTAAAGAGAAGTAACAAGAGCTATTTTAAGTTCCTTTTGTATTCTTTCACATAACATGTGAAATTCAGTAACCAAGTGGCCCTCCTGGTGAAGTAGGCAGCCAGTTACTCTCATAATCTGAAGTACCCTATCTTTTTATTATTATTTTATTTTAATAATAAATCATGTATTTATTTTAAAACTATCCTGTTATACATATAACCTTATCATTTATTAAAGACAAAAGCAAATTTACACAGTAACAAGATGGATGTTCTTATTTTTAAATAATGAATTTAAATCTTGGTTGAATATTTGATACAGCAGGACATAGAGCATGTTCGATGTTTCTCAGATTTGATCAGTGTGAGGATTTTTTTTATCATTTTTTAAAATCAGTGTGTATCTTATGCGTCTGTGTGGGTGCCCAAGTGTATGCATATGCAATGTGTGAACCTGATGCCCATGGGGGTCAGAAGAGGGCATCAACTCTCCTTGAACTGTCGTTACAGATGGCTGTGAGCTGTCATATGGGTGATGGGACATGAACCTAGGTCCACTCCAAGAGTAGCAAACAGTAAGTGCTATTAACTATTTAGCATTACTTTTAATTTAACCATGGCAAAGAGGAAAGAAGTAGAATACTCTAAATTAAATACGGATTCAAACTAGAGATACGAAATAAAGTTAACTCATTGACAAAAAGTCAAAGCAAAAATATGGAATTACAATGTTCTAGTACAAAGTTTATGACATAGGGCTATTTTTCTTTTTTTTCCTTTTTAAGATTTATTTATCTTATGTATGAATGATCTATCTGCATATACAACTTTATGCCAGAAGAGGGCATCAGATCCCACTATAGATGGTTGTAAGCCACCATATGGTTGCTGGGAATTGAACTCAGGACCTCTGGAAGAGCAGCCAGTGCTCTTAACCACTGAGCCATCTCTCCAGCCCATCATTGTGCTATTCTTAAACGTTCTGTTTCGGGATGGAAGATGGCTCAGTGGGTTAAGGCACTTGCCACCAACCCTGATGACTGAGTTCAATCCCCGAGACCTATGAAATGATAGAAGGAGAAAGCTGACTCCTACAACTTGTCCTCTGACTTCTATATACATGCCACGGTACAAGTGCTTCCCCCAAACACACATACATGGGATAAATGTAATTTAAATTTTTCAAATAAATAATAAAATATTACTTTGGTTTTTTTTTTTTTTAAGCTGAGGATCAAACCCAGGGCCTTGCACTTGCTAGGCAAGCGCTCTCTCTACCACTGAGCTAAATCTCCAACCTCAAAATATTACTATTTTTAATAAATGTTTTCAATGTAATGATTCCAAACAATGGCTGCAGTTTTCAAGACTATCAACATACATTTTGGAGTTTTGGTGGATTTTTTGTTTCGTTTTGTTTTGTTTTACTTCCTTGTGAAAGGCATTTTTTAGTTGGATGAACAGATTCTAGGAGCCAGCCCCAATTGCTGGGCTACAAAATAGTAACTGTCAATATACTTCTAATGAGAAAAAAAATCTTTGACAACAAAAGAGTAAATTACACATGTCAAGTTAAAACAATCTGTTACTCTAACAGGTGCAATTAATCCAGAATGCAAACATACTGTCAACACCTGCAGTTCACTTTAATTTGCAATTGAGCTTTGGCTAGCACCCACAGGCTAGACTACAACAATTTTCTAGATTTTCTAGAACTGTGGGTCTGAACCCAATGGGTTCACACAACTGAATATGCAGGTTTCTGGATAAACAACTACCAACATTTAATTCAAGATCAAATAAATAATGAATCCAAGGTATCTCTGGAAGTACTCACCCATACTGCATCACATGACCTCACTACAGCCTGGTTCTGAACAAACTGTGTGAGCTTTACAATGTGGACAGCCATGCCACAGTGTCAACCAACACTGCCTGAAATTCCAGACTAAGTTACAACTGCAATGTTATTTACTGAGCATACAAAGTTTTCTGCTCTTTGAAAATATAATGGTTTAATTACAGAAAACAAAGGATTTTAAAAGTTCCCTAAATATCATTTCTCAGCATATAAGTATAAAATTAGTGTATCTTGGGATTATACTTTTATTAGAATAGTTCATTTTTAAAATTGCTGTTTTAAGTTGCTGACTTGAGTTTCACAAATAAATGATGAATTAATTTTAGCTTGAGATTAGGACAGTATTTCCCACAAAATCTGAAATACCCTTAAAGATATTTCTGCTATTTTTGAACACGTTGATGTAAAGCTAAATGTTGAAGATAATTCATACCTTTGGTAGTAATTATTCAACCAAGTTTTGTATCTACCTCACAAATTTGCTTTCATCTTTAATGTATACCAAAGAATTGTTTTATAACTCATTTATGATTTATTATCAGTAGATGACTTGTATGTAATTTTATATAGCTATATATCTGAGGTCATGTAAAAACTCCTCAGGAGGGCTAGTTAGATGACTCAATAGGAAAAGGCCTGACTACCTGTTCAATCTCCAGAGTCCACATATGGAAGGACAGAACAACTCCACAAGCCGTCCTATGACCTCCACACAGAGTACCATGGCATGCATGCACACACATGAAATAAAAAGAAATAAATGCATAAAAATTTAAAAAGAAAAGAAATCCCAGAGAAGTTGCAAGTCACAAAGCTCAAGAACCCTGTCCTGGAAAAGTAAAGTTAATGGTCCTCATCACATTTGTTTGTTAACAAAGACAAACAAAATATAAAATGTGGTTACTGTGATAATATTAAGAGTTTGCTATAAGGCTAGGGGTGGTGGTGCACACTTTTAATCCCAGCACTCAGAAGGCAAAGGCAGGTGAATCTCTGGGAATTCAAGATCAGCCTTGTCTACATAGTGAGTTCCAGGCTGGTCAGAGCTACATTGTGAGACCCTGTCTCAAAAAACAGAATTTGCTATAAGGCTGGGAAGGTAGGCCAAAGGTACAGTATTTGCAAGGCCTTTGGTTCAGTCTTCAGCAGCACAAAGTAAAAATTAGCTATAAATGTTTTTGGCATGATGATAAACTATAGCTATAACAAAGGATGTAAGAGAGACTTTTTAGGAACCAATATTAAAATAATCTCAAATGTACAAATTACATGTGTATATATGTATATTTACATATATACATATATGCAGTATATATCCCTGTGTATGTGTGTGTAATTTGAATTAAACAATCTAATCCAGGAATTGGGATTAAGGAATTAAGTGGATAGAAATACAGCTGAAACAAGACATCTCTGGGTTCCTTTGGACTGCTACAGCTTTTATTTATTATTTTGGTGAAGAGGTGCATAACAGGCATGTCAAAGTCAGAGGACAACTTCCAAGAATCTGTTCTCTTGTTCTATTATGTGGTTTGTCAATACTAAACTTGGGTCCTCAGGTTTGGCAGCAAGTGCCTTTACCCAACAAGCCATCTCACTAGATCTAAATAAAAAAAAAAAAAAAAAAAAAAAACAGGCTTTCATGTACCTCAAGCTGGCCTCAAAGATGCTTATATGGCTAAGGATCACACTGAACTCCTGATCCTCCTGATTCTGTCTCCTGAGTAATAGTCATCACATCTGGCCTGAGTTGATAATTCTTAAAGCTCAAAGCTTGGTGAAGAGTTCTTTATTCTATTCTCTAAACTGTTATATCAACATATGTTTAAAATATTCTATTTTTAAAGATTTGTTTATTTTCATTTTATGTACACTTGTGAATGGCTTCATGTACGTGTATGCCCTATATATGCATGTCTAGGGCCTGTAAAGGCCAGAAGAGAGCATCAGATCCCCCTGGAATTGGAGTTACAGGTGGTTGTAAGTCACTACATGGGTGCTGGGAACCCAGCCAGGTCCTCTGGAAAAGCAGCAAATGCTCTTTAGCTGCTAAGCCGTCTCTCCAGCCCCCAAATATTAATATTAATATTTTTTTGGGTTTCTCAAGACAGGTTTCTCTGTGTTGTTTAAATCCAGGAGGTGCCGTTGCTGTTCTGGAAGTCACTCTGCAGACTAGACTGGCCTGGAACTGGGAAATCTACCTGCTTTTGCCTCCTGAGTGCTAGAATTAAAGGCGTGCACCACCACTACCCAGCAGCTGCTGCTGCTGCTTTTTTTTTTTTTTTTTTTTTTTTAAGATAGAATGCTGCCTGGGAATTGAATTATCTGCCTAGGATTGAATGAATATAATCTCTACATATTTCAAAAGAGATAAATTCATAGACACAAGTGACCACCTGATATTATAGTTAAAATATTATTTTAAAAAAATCATTTGAGGAGGGAGGTGGAGGTAGAACACTTGCCTAACAAGTCCAAAGTCCATGGTTTTATCTAAAGCTAAAAAAAAAAAAATTTGAAAGAATCTCACTAGCAGTCCACTTGCTGAACTTGTCTATATAATCCCTATTACTTACAAGTCCTTTAACAGCTGATCAAAAGCTTTCTGTGGAAAACGGTTTAAATGGTTGTTTTAATTACTTAATAAAACATTCACAGAGAAGACAGTGTAGATTTGCAAACAATATTGCAGTCACTGCTACTTTCTAGTACTATGGGCCATTAGTACTTCCGGAATTTATCATCAGCAGGTTTACTACTTAAGCATTCTAGTGCACTGAGCTCCTAAGCAGGACTAGTTTTATCTTGTGTACAAAAAACAAGTCCTGACTGCTCACTCTGAAATAAGGAACGAACCCAAAAGATAACAGGCAAGAGAGAGAGATGGTGATTATAAAGTAGAAAAGAAAGCATTATAAAAAAAATAAAATAAAATAGCTTTGAAAGAAAAGAAAGGCATCTTAAGTAACAGTTTAAGAATGCAAAATACTCAGCAATTAAAATTTTGGAAAACAAAGTCACATCTTGTTGGTAACCTACTACTTTAAAGCTAAGTGATTCTGTGAAATTCATGTCTCACTTTATTCTTCTATTTTGCATACCTTCTTACTATCTCAGAATAATTTTAATGTAACCAAAACAATTGAAGCTGTTTTCAAAATGAATAAGGAAAAACAGCACACCAACATTTATGCCACCTCACTACTACCTTACATTTGCCCACTAGGAAGCTACTAACCTGTCTTTTCCAAACTTCCAGAACAGAAAGTTCCCAGCCACTATGCTAACCCATAACATTATCCAAACCACTTTAGTCTTACCTCAGCCTACTAGAAATTATAGTTAAAACATGTGGGCCAGGCACAATGGTGCAGAAGCAAGTGGCTCTCTGAAAGTTAAGGTTATAAAATGAATTCCAGGTCAGTGAGGGCTACACAACGAGACCTTGTCTCAAAATAATAATTTTTAAAAAATAAAACATTGGTTTTAAAAATAGTACAACAGTTTAGCTGTCATTCAGTTTTTATGTCTAAATTGAAACTCGTGTCTTAAAAACACCTAGGCTTGGAGCTGGAGATGTAGCTCAGTGGTAGAGCACTTGCCCAGCAAGAAAAAAACCCTGAGTTCATCCTCAACACTAGGGAAAACAAACAAACAAAACCTAGACTTTACAATAACCTTTCTTTTTCGAGACAGAGTTTCTCTGTGTAGTAGTTTTAGTGGCTGTCATGGATCTCGCTCTGTAGACCAGGCTGGCCTCAAACTCAAAGAGATCCGCCTGGCTCTGCCTCCTGAGTGCTGGGATTAAAGGCGTGCGTGCACTACCACTGTCCAGCTAGTTTATAGATTTAAAGGAGTCTTAAATAACACGAGGAAAAATGTTTAAAAAGTGCATGTTAGTTAGGTGACTACAAAAAGTAACAAATACATAATAACTAGTTAGATTTAATCATTCTACAATAAATTTACACTTCAAATGTATGCAATTTTGTCAATCTAAAAATAGTAAATGAAATTGCTTAGACTATTGCCTACATAATAAGTGCTCAATAACCAGCATTATAGTTTACATATGCAGCTGTCTACTCTCTCCTATATTAAGTTATACACATCTCTCCCTCATTCTCCCTTACTCATTCTTTCCAAAAGAATGACAAACTGTAAGAAAGCAGAACTATGATTACCACTCAGACTCACTTCTAGCCTTCAGTCAACACTTTAAGTCAAGAATTTAGAATGTGGTCATCCTCAGCTGCAAAGTAGAGTCCAACTTGGACTACATAGGACACTGTCTCAAAAGAAAAAATAAAATAGTAAGTGTTGAGGAAGATATAGAGAAAAGGGAACACCCACTGGCTAAAATGTAACTTGGAATGTTCATTATGGAACACAGTACTCAAAAAAAAATTTTTTTTTAATTCTCTTCTGGGTATATACTCAACAGAGGTGAAATCAGCACCTCCCAGAGATATCTAGAGTCTCATGTGCACTGTAGTATTATCACAGAGGTCAAGACATGGAAGCAACCTAAATGTCTGTGGCCCCCATAGGCTCATATACTTGATTGAATGCTTGGTCTCCAGATGGTAGAACTATTTGAGAAGGATTAGGAGGCATGGCCTTGTTAAAGAAAGTGTGTCACGGGGGGTGAGCTTTGAGATTTTAGAAGTCCATGCCATTCTCAGTTAGCGCTCTCTGCTTCAGAAGGTAAGCTCTCAGCTACTGCTCCAGCATCATGCCTGCTTGCTTACCTGCTGCCATGTTCACTACCATGATGATCATGGACTCTCACCCTCTGGAACCATGAGCCTCAATAAACTCTTTCTTGTATAAGTTACCTTGGTCACGTCTCTTCACAACAACAGAAAAGTAACTAAGATAATATATATCAACCGATTATTGGATTAAAAAAATGAGATACATACAATGGCTTATTTTATTCTGTTGTAAAAAGGAGATTCTTATAATCCTGGTAGTAAAGAAACTGAGGCAGGAAGATCACAAGTTTAAAGCCAGCCTCCTGCCTCAGGAGACTCTCTCAAAAAAAATGAACCAAGGAGATGGCTCAGTGAGTACAAGTGCATACAGAACATATTTGACAATATGAGCTCCAATACTTGTAGCCATGTTTAAAAAAAAAAGGCCCAATGCCATGGTACACATCTTTAACCCCAGCACTCCTATGAGAGATGGAGACCAGAGAATCACCAGGAAGTTCCCAGGCCAGCTATTCTGAAGTATGTAGTGCAACTGTAGAAAGAGAGATCATGCCTCTAAACAAAGCAAATGGGAAGAAGCAACTCCTAAAAGTTGTCCTCTGACCTACACACAACCCATACAAACCATACATGTGTAAGATGGATATTTTAAATTGTTTACCTAAAATCATCATTTCACTAAAAAGCATACAGTACACTTCAAACTCATACAATAAATAAGCCTGAAATGAAGAGGGGGAAAAATGAGAACTAGGGATGGAGTTCCATGGTATTGTGTCTACCTAGCACAAACAAGACCTGGGATTCAACCCACAGCAGAGAGACAGAGAGACAGAGAGACAGAGACAGAGACAGAGAGAGAGAGAGAGAGAGAGAGAGGAAGAAACAGACAAAAGATTGGTGAATACCACTAATCACCAGAAATCAAGTGTTATCTGAGGTTTGTATCAGCATCAAAGACATTTTAAGACTCCACCAGACTACTACTGGTTCTAGTCACAAACACCTAGCATCTGTTTTCTTATGAACCATCAATTAATCATAAATCCAATAAATACAGGCTCCTTAAGTGCAAAAATGCACCGGCTTGTTTGTCAGTGCTTAGGGATCACACCCATCACCTAGCATATGCTAGGCAAGAAGCTACATCCTCAACCCTGATTTTTAATTAATGTGTTCCTAGCACCTGGAGCAGTGTCCTTTCTGGCAAAGAACCCAAAGTTCCAGCCTTACTTGCTACCCTGTGATGGAGATTTTAGTTGTCCTAGTTCCATGACATCAGTAAAATCTGACAGGACCATTCGAATCTAGAATTTTAAACTCTCAGTTCCATTTTAATATTGGTCTTCTTGGGAGGCTGGGAGTGGTTCGCACTAATCTTGCAGAGGACAATAGTTGAGTTTCCAGAACCCATAACAAGAGGCTCACATCTACCTCTAATTCCATCTCTAGGAGAATTTGGTATCTCTATCGCAGGCATCTGCATTCACGTGCACATACCCACACACTCACATACACATATTTTTAAGTAACAAAAATAAATCTTAAAAAAAAAAAGATTGGTCTTCTTGCTTACAGGAACAAATTACAAATACTACCTACCATTACCATAGATGTCAATATGTACTGCATATGTTGTTCAAAATATCACAACTATCATGAAATGTAAACCAGTAACTATTATTTTAACAAATCCCAGAAAAAAAGAAAGCTCTTTCTTCCAAATTCAGATATCTTTTGTGAACCACTACAAGAATTTTAGCATATACGCATTATGAATCAACCCTATACCTCCATTATTGAGAAATCATGACTAGGCTAGAAATTATATTCTAATCAATTTCACCTACATAAAACAATTTGTATGTATCAGAACAATAGTGAGGGATAATATATTTTTCAATCTGTAACAATCCACTAAGCCACAAGCCTTTCTACAATAATTACAAAGCATTTTAAAGGATTTATCTTTGGAAAAAATTAAAAAGCAAGACAATACATTCTGTTTGGGTGAGTCTATAGGGAAAAAATGCTTTCATATATTTCTGATGGTACATATATAAAGAAAAATGAAAATACTTAGCAACACTACATAGGCATTTGACTTTTGACCCATCAATCCTACTTACAGGAATCTACTAGGAAGATATACCATATATCTCTACTAACCCAAAATGGATATGTACAAGGTCATTTATAGAAACACTGTTTGTAACTGCAAAATACAGAAAACAAGCAAATGTCATACATAGGTGTAGCTGCATCTACACAGCTGTTTTTAAAAAAAAATTAAGATACTCTGGAGGAAAGGGTAGGCAAATCTCTGTGGCTCAAGGCCAGCCTAGTATGTTCTACACAATAAGTTCCAGGCCAGCCTACATATTAAGACCCTATCTTTTTTAAAAAAAGATTCAAGAGTATGAAAATAATACATCTTCAAAAGAATGAACCAATCTGCAACATTTCCAGGATACATTACTGTTAAGTGGAAAAAAAATGCAAAAGATTATGATAAACTTCATGTAGAAAGGAATAGAAGAGTTAGAGATATAACTCAGTGAAAGAGTGCTCATCTAGTGAACATGGGCCCCTGACCTCATTCTACAGCAACACACACACACACACACACACACACACACACACACACACAATGTATATGAATGGTCATAGCAACATTATTCCCAGTAGCCAAGAGGTTAAAAAACAAACAACAACAAACAATGCCCATCAACTGATACACAGATGAATATTACTTAGATATCATTAATCCAGGGGGGAAAAAAACCTGAAGTACTCATACATGCTACAGCATAAATGAACTTTGAACAAATTACACTAACTTAAAGAAACCAGGAACAAAAGACCACACATAATACAATTTCACCTACACAAAATACCCAGAATAGAATCAGCAAATCCACATAGAAAGTAGAACAGAATACAGACCTTGGAAGTGACTGCTAATAATCACAAGGTTTCTTTGGGGATAATAAAATGCTCTAGAATTAGACAGTGGTGATAAGTGGCACAACCTCGTGAATGTGCTTTTTTTTTAACTACATGACTGCAAAGTCCTGTAACCTAATAATTAGAAGATCTATAAGAACCTCAAGTCTGCGGCAAGGAAACTTGTCTGAAGAAGAAAGGAAGGAAGCAAGCAAGCAAGCTTGCATGCATGCAAACCTGGCTTGTACACTTTAATAGGTTATGGCATATGCCTGTTCCCAGCTACTCAGGAGATGGACTCTGTTGAATCACCTGAGGCCTGGAATCTGAAGCCAGCTTGGGCAACATACTAAGATTCTGTCTCAAAAAATAATTTATTAATTAAATTAAATGATGCATTTTATGATATGTGGTTTATATGTCAATTAAAATTATATGAGAAAAAAATATTTAAAAGAAAATGTAGGGGCCAGTAAGATGGCTCACTAGGTAAAGGTGCTTGCCACTAAACCTGATACCTAAGTTTGATCCCCGAGACCCACATCATGTAAGCAAAGAACCAATGCCAAGTTGTCCTCTGACCTCCCTATGTATACTATGGGATGTAAACACACACATTTAATCCTTTAAAATGCACATAATCTGCTCATTTGGGTAAAATAATTGCGGGAGAGATAAGTCAGAAATTAAATTTCAACTCTGGATACTTTCATGGACATGGAAAAGGAGAAACAAAGATGGGGACATAAGAATGAGACAGTAAGGAGGAGGACAGAGATCCTTTTGAGTAATCGTTTTAATTAGCAAAGTTTAACAGCAGCGGCATTTATTAACTGTACTGTTTCACAAACCAAAACTAACAATAACACCCATGCATGATGATACACGCCTGTAACCCTAGCACTCAGAAGGTTGAGGCAGGAGAATACCAAGCTTGAGCCCAGGGTGAGATTCTTGAGAGTTCTTCTCTGAAATCACCGTCATCCTTAACAATAATTAGTTAACATCAACCAGGACTGAGAGCAATCAAAATAGAAGACAAAGGCATCACAAAGAAACTGAACTTCACTGCACAAAAGTAACACAGCCACACTAAAGAAAGCAGGGAATCAACAGATAACCTAAATAACTAGGGCTAAAGATAAAAACGGCACACAGTCAATCAATTTAGTGATGCTTTTCATAAGTCAGCAAACTACCTACCTGACGGATACTCCAAAAGTTAACAAATGTACGTTACTACACTGAGCTCCAGGCTTCTGTCACAGAAAGAAGATACAAATGAGGAATGAAGAAAGGTCAGAACCACCTTGTAGTTTGGAAGAAAGGGTATCGCTATAAATGCATGTTCTTTAATGCATAGAGAAATAAATATAGTTGTCCTTCAGGATTTTCAAGGGATAGGTTCCAGAGTCACCACTCCCTCCCTGGCAGGTAACAAAATCTACTATTCTCTGGTCCCTTGCAGTCAGTTTCTTTTTTTTTTTTTCCCAGAGCTAAGGACCGAACCCAGGGCCTTGTGCTTGCTAGGCAATCGCTCTACCACTGAGCTAAATCCCCAACCCCCAGTCAGTTTCTTAAACTGTGAGTAGTAATTCCGTAATGTAACTAAATTCAGGGGTGGCCAAGAATTTAGCTACAATGAAAGGTTTCTGGACATAAGAATAAATCCAATGCGTCTCTAGCAGCACTCACCCATGCTGTTACTCCACTGAAGCCTTGGTTCTAAACATAAAATGTGTACGCTCTATATGCATGCCATGGCACCATGCAATGACAAAGAGAAATGCCAAAAATACCATGGCTCAGATTGAGACTACTGTAAATTATGGATTGCAATATTTTTACTATGCAAATAAAGTACTCCACTTTTGAAATACCATAGCTGAAATACAGAAATCAAGACTTCTAATATTTTTATCCTCATTCCTCAGCACATAAGCATCAAATTAATATATCTCTGGATTGTTTTGTGTTAGGACATTTGATTTTTAAAGTTGCTGGCTTGACTTTCACATAAAAATCATTAAAAAAATTTTGATTTGGAAACAGGGCAGACTTTCCCACATTTCTGAAATGGCTCTAAATATACTTCTGCAATTTTGGACTATGAATTAATAAGAAGCAGCAATCTCAACACTGTTGATTATAAAAGCAAAATATTGATCAACTCTAAAAAATGTTGGAAGATGCTCTATGTCCTGTAGTATCAAATATTCAGTCAAGATTTAATTTCTTATATAAAAATAAATAAGCCAGGTGGTGGTGGTGCACACCTTTAATCCCAGCACTGGGGGGGAGGAGCCAGGAGGATCTCTGTGAGTTCGAGGCCAGCCTGGTCTATAGAGTGAGATTCAGGTCAGGCACAAAACTACACAAAGAAACCCTGCCTCAAAAAAAACCAAAATAAATAAATAAATAAGCACACCTGTTTCTCAGTATTCAAATTTGAGTACTTAGTAAATAGTAAATCTATATGCATACAAAATGGCTGTTTTAAACTAAGTTTTTAAAAATAAGGTTATCAGTGAAGCTTTAATGTGTATACTCACTTTATATAACTACACATTCAGGATCACATACAAACTTACAAAAGAGTATCGTAAGTAAAAAAGGGCTTAAGAAACCCGGCATCATATCTGTCTACAACCTACCCGTAACTTAACGCATTATATCTAATACTTAACATAACGCAGTCATTTGTGAGATGGCTCAGTAGCTAACAGTGCTTGTCACCAAGGCTTGCAACCTGCGTTTAGTCCCCTAGATCCACATAGTGGAAGAGAACCAGCTCTCACAAGTTGCCCTTGAATCACTAAACACACAAACACAAATATACACATAGGCACAAACAGATAAATGTAATTTTTTTCCAAATATTTTCAATCATATCGATTGAATCCATAGATGTGCAACCCTTATGTAAGGAGGGCCAGTTTTTTATATATACTTCCTAATTTATTCAAAGGCCTAGGAATAAGTACCCACAGCTCAACTTTAAGTACCATTCTCCAATAAAAGGTACCAGAACTCCCAGGAGAAGTAGTTGATCCCAGGACTGGAGTAGGAAAACAGGCTGAATATTACTAGCCTGTGGAAGCAGAATGGAAAAAAAATTATATTATTAGTAATTTTTAGGTTTAGCATACAAAGTAATAGGGATCATTATGACACCTTCATATACATGACATACTTGGTTTTTATTTGTTCCTCTCACCTACAGGATTTTCCTGAAACAGGAAAAGGTGGAACTAGAAAAGCTCCCAGTGGCCAAAGCTGGAACAATGTGTGCAGAATACTACTATCATATTGGATAACAGTCAGTGAAATCAAATGAATACCCACACCAGCATACTAATACAAATACTGAATTAACAAATTAGGGAGAAAGGACATCACTCCTTTATAGAATTCATAAATGTTAAGAACAAGGGAAATACAAATACCTCCTCAATTGTATGCTACAAACAAGAAGAGAAAGTTTGAGGGAAACCACCTACCTGCAGTACTGAAGTATCTCCTACAAGATATATATAAATACAGCAAAGAGAATACAAAGGGACAAACAGTAACTTCACCTAGAATAACCCAGCAGAAGCCACCAGAACAAAGTGATCAAGGTTAAAATATCATTAGTAACCAGATACATCAACACCATGAGTCTCCTAGTAAAATGCACTGACACAGTATCATTGTTATATTAAAACATGTGTAACTTCAATCTAATCACAAGAAAACTATCAAATAAGCCAACAATAAGAGAATTTCTACAAAATCAATGACCAATACTCCAAAAAGTCATGAGAAACTTAGCAGTTTGCCAGGAGTGATATCTCCTGGCACCTGGACCCAGAGGCAGTCAGATCCCCATAGTAAGATCCTGCCTCAAAAAACCAAACAAACAAAAGAAGCCAGGCACTGTATTACATGCCAGTACTCTCCGTATCCTCAGTACTTGGAAGGTGGGAACAGGAGGATCACAAGCTCCTGGGCAGACTCAGCCAGAGTTAGAAGCAGCCTAAACTGCATAAGCTCCTGTCTCAAAAAGAAAAAATTAAAAGTAAAACCTAACCATCATCTGCTGCAGCCATCACATTTACTTGCTGATAGATCTCCTCTGGAATTTAATATTCCCATTAATTTACAGAGCCAGCAGGAAGAATAAAATAATAATCAAAAGAGCATCTATTAAGTACCTATTTCCTGCTCCTTTTAGTTTAAAAAAAAAAAATGTATTAGCTGAAATGACTTTGCTAACTTTACAATCTCCCTTTAAATGACTTAGCCAATATTTTCTGTTCAAGACCTTGATAAAATCTAGAAGGTATCCATAACAAAATTTTTGTGGGTGCATTAAGGCAAAGTTTTGTATACAACTAAAAAAAATTGTTCAGTTGTTTGGTCTTTTATGGTTGTCTACCTACAGAATTTCAAGAGCTTGTTCATTGTTTTCTGAAATGGTATCTCCCATGTAGCCAAGACCAGCCTAGAAATCTTGATCATTCTGCCTGTACCTATAGTAACACATTCTTCTACCTTATCCCAAAGTACATCATCAACTATCATTTTCATTCTAAAACCTCAAACTGTCCGCCAGGTGGTGGAGGCGAAGGCCTTTAATCCCAGCACTCAGGAGACAGAGGCAGGTGGATACAGAGCTGCAGGACAGCCATGAAAAAAAAAAAAAATCTGCTGTCCATTGCACCCAGTCTTAATATACTAAGACTTTTCATTATTTGTTACATGCATCTTCTACTAACCAGTCCAGCCCAATCAACAACACATTCTCTGAAATCCATTTAAATAAAATGGTATTTTCAGACATGTTTGCATTAATGAGCAGATTAAGTGATGCATTTACATTTGCTTTCCCCTCCATACCCCACCAGCATGTCTGCACAGAGAAAATACATGATCAATGGATCAGTGTCACATGTAAATGGCAAGACTGGAAATTTAAGAAGCCAAGTGATAAGAACCTTAGGGGAAGCAAAATTTATAAAAGTTGTCAATTACAGGAGGCCTTAATAGGCCATCCATTTCAACAACTCACAATCTACCCTATTTTTCAAAGATGCCAAGTTTCCAACCTCAACTTTCTGCCACAAAATCCTGCCATGTAATTTGGGGAAAAATATATAATTGACTGTTCTTTGTCCTACCTAATGCTGCTTCTTTCTCAAATAATATGACAAAACATTTTTGTTTACTTTTTTTTAAGACATGGTTTCTCTGTGCAGCTCTGGCTGTCCTGGAACTCACTTTGCAAACCAAGCTGGCCTCCAACTCACAGAGATCTGCCTGCCTCTGCCTCCTGAGATTAAAGGCGTTTATTTCTAAGATATGCAAATGTGTGTACAGGTACAGAAGCCAAACATGCATAACATCTGTGTGCATTTACAAATAATACAGGCACACAGGACATGCACTTTTGCTTGTATAAACACACAGGTGTGGAATCATATAATCAAAGGTACATCACCTTTTTTTAAAAAAAACTTTTAAACAGTTTTCTTCTCATCGTAATTAATTTTTTAATTTTCATTCATTCATTCATTCATTCATTTATTTATTTATTTTTGCTGTACATAAACGCTAGCCCAATTTAGGGAACTCATCACAAACAGAACTATAAAAAATTCAGGTATTAAATTCGAAAAGAAAGCTGTTAACATTTGACTTTTAAAGCTACTTGAGCAAAAATCATTTGGAAGAAGGCACAATGAAAGACGGTGATGGCAGGGTACTGCCGGTGATAATGAACAAGTAATCGGGTTTAATCAAGTGGGCCAAAGGAATGACTCAAATAAAACAAATCATTTTGGGAACACACAGAAAATGAGGAAGTACCACTCAAGGACGAGCCAAGTACTATTAAAAAACAAAACGTAAAGGGTCTGTTAGAAATATACCAAAATATTAACCATGAAATGCTATCTCTGGAGACGGGTTGTTAATTCGTTGAAATCTATCACTCTTGTTATTTGAATACCTATACACACCTTCAAAGTATTACAGACATTTCTGAAACTAACGCAAACGCAGATTCTGTCCCTGCACTCCACAGCTAACATACATATACATTCCTATATACATACATACACACACACACACACACACACACACACACACACACACACACACAATCTCTCACCCGCACACACATATATAGCGCGTCTTTACATAACCTCCTGAAAGAGGTGAGAACCAAGCTTCTGTCCTGTGTCTCCCGGGAACCTGCCACCCATCACTGTTCCCTGGGATAGCTCCTGTCATCACCACCATGCACCTCTCACCCCGGAGACTACACAATTGCCGCCTCGTCTCCGCGCCAGGTAGCCAGGGCTTTAGAAACAGTTATTTTATCGGGTGAGAGACTTGGAGAAAGGTTTACCGAAAGGATGAGCAGCCCCCACCCAAAGGCACAGACGACAAGAAAGACACATCGTCTCAGCCTCCACCCCTCCGAAGTCGGCCGGCGACCGGGAGCACCGGAGTCGCGACTCCCCAAGATGAAGAGCGCGGAGAGCCGCTCCCCGGTGCCAGTCCCGGCTAAGGGAGCAGCGCTCGTTAGCGGATAAAGGGGAGAAGGTCACAGACGCAACCCGAGGAGCCAAGGGACGCGCGCAGCCAGCCTATTCAGGGGCGGGTCCCTCGGCCCTCCTGCGGGGAGCACGGCTTCTAAGAGGCTTCCAAGGGGCCGGGGCTTCCTCGGGCCTCCGCCTGCCGTCCACCGGGAACCGGCAGCCCTATTCGGCGGGCCGCCCGGGAACAGCCCCGAGCGGCCGGGCTGGGCCAGCCGAGCACACACATACACACACACGGGAGGTCCAGATGGTGAAAGAGGAAGCGTTACCGTACGCGGGTCGGGAGCTGGCGGCGGTGGGGTGAGGCTCCAGCGCCCGGCACCTGGCTGCCCAGCGGCAGCGCTAGCCGCGTCCTTTATATTTTTGCTGCAGCGGCGGCGACTTGTCAAAGGGAAAGACGTAAGAAGGCGGCGGCAGCCGCGGCGGGCGAGTCTCGCGGGACTTGTAAGGAACTCTCGCGAGATCCGGGGCGCTGGTCCAGCCTCCTCCGGGCCTTGCGCGGGAGGAGGAAGGCAACCCGAGAGGAGAAGAGGGGAGGGGACGCCGGTTTAGGGACTAAAGAGAAAGCGGGGACAACTTTGGGGGCCGGGAGACCCCTGTGTGGGTTCTGGGGACACTCTATCGCCACATGTCTTACCTTTGAGTCTCCGCGAATGGGGAACTGGCAATTGGGGACTCTTCACAAAGGGCGCTGATGGATCTAGCGAGCACAAACGGGACAGTCCACCGGAGGATCCGACTGTCCCGAGTCGGAGTGCTGCCGGGCCACTGGGGCTGCGGAGGACCTCGAGGAAAAAGCTGGGGCCAGGCCGAGTCGCCACACCCCTTTATCTCGGCTCTGCGCAGGGAGCTCTGCGCTCTTTATCGCCCATCACAGTCGGCCCTTCACCTTCTGGCTGGTGAAGTTCAAGCCCTAGAAAGTGTTTAACTTGACCTACTTTCTGCCTTGTTATTTGAGGATCGCGAGAAGATTGACCTTTGGCTAGTGGGTCATGACCCTGACCTCTAACAATGATGCACTTAGAGGAGGACACTGACTGGCTTGGTCATCTAGCCCCAACACCTAGCATAGATGTAGGTGCTCGATTAAATTGTTGAATGCCTCTCTATCCTTAGAACTCCCAACCTCACCTTTGTAGATACTTTGTAGCTACCTTCATCAAAGTTTTTCTGAGGAGCTGGAGAGAGCCCTCTGCGGTTAAGAGGGCTTACGGCTCTTACAGAGGACTTGAGTTCACTTCTCAGCACCCAAGTCAGGTTGTCCACAACTACCTATAACTTCAACACCTTTTGAACTCTGAGGAAACCTGCACTCATGTGCCCATACCCATACATGCACGTAATTTTTAAAAATAAAAACTTCTTTAAAAATTGTTTTTGCTGAGCACCAATTTATATGTAACTAACAGAGGATATGGTGAGGGGTGGGGAGCTGGTATACGACCGGGAGGCATAGGAGAAATGATAACAACATATACAAGCCATATATGTGTCTGTGTGTGTCCGTGTGTGTCCGTGTGTGTGTGTGTGTGTGTGTGTGTGTGATAATCAGCTGGTGTGGTGTCATATGCCTTTAATCCCAGCACTTGAGAGACATCTCTGATTTGAGGTTCCTTTGGTCCACATACAGAATTCCGGGCTAGCCAGGACTGCAAAGTGATACTTTGTTTCAAAATGGCAAAGACAGGAGACAGCATGTATCCCTTTTGTTCAATTGGAGACCTGTGTGTCAGATCAATTTAACTCAAGACAAAAGCGACAACTCTAGACTCCCAATTTACTCTGTGATTTTGAACTTCTCTGACTTCCCCGAACCTCACTTCCTAACCTGTCCATTTAGAATATTAGTTATTATTACAGGGTTCCTCTGAGGTGTAAAATATAGGCAAACTTTCAGCTACATATGAGATAATCACGAAATGGTACTTCTAATGGTGTATATAAGTTTCTGTGTATAAAATGTGTATTCTAGTGAACTAGATAAGAGGAGCAGAAGCATGGAGTGATGTCATTGTTGCTAGTGCTGTTTATGATTTCAGTGTGTAAAGCTGACTCAGGTCCAACAAAACTGTCATCTTATTTTTCACCTACAGTTAGAGGTTGAACCCAAGGCCCATGAGCTCTAAGTCCTGGCTCTACCACTGAGCTATGACTTGTGTCCCAAGCCCCTTGTCCTTATTTTGATTTCCTGATGATATAGTCACCTATGTCACTCACAAACATTCACAACATTCACTTTTCCTTGAGTTTATACAGCTGTACTGCTTTTGCTCATTCTGTCAAGAAAGGGACTCTGCTTGCCAGGCTGTAGAGGCATGCACCTGAAATCCCAGCACAGGGGAGACTGAGGCAGAGGACTTCAAATTCTAGGCAACATAGAAAGGGCAGGGCACCACCTGGTGATGGTGTATGCCTTTAATCCCAGCACTCGGGAGGCATAAGCAGGCGGGTCTCTGTGAGTTTGAGGCCAGCCTGGTCTACAAAGCGAGTTTCAAGAAAGGTGCAAAGCTACACAGAGAAATCCTGTCTCGAAAAAACAAAAACAAACAAATAATAGATAGTTTTTAAAAAGAAACCTCCTCCTTTGCCCTCTGTTTAGCTTCCTCCCTAAGGGAAATATGCAAAGGACTAAATACAATTGAGTTCAACTGCACACAACTATTTTTTCATTTTTTATTTATTTATTTTTAGTTTTTGTGTGTGTTTGGCCTATGGATACTCATGTGCCACCTGCATGCAGTGCCCACAGAGGCCAGAAGAGGGCACTGGGTCCCCTGGGAACTGGCATTACTGGCCACTGTGTGGGCCACCATGCAGGTGCTAGGAATTGAACCTGGGTCCTCTAAAAGCACAGTCTTAACAGCTGAGCCATTTCTCACCCCAAATACACTTACTAATTAATGCCACCAAGGAAATTCTAACTACTTTTCACCATTACGTTGGCTACATTGTTTTCCCTAAACATTCATACTCAAATCAACATTTGCTAAAGCCTGATCAGGCATCTTCTCCCAGCTGTACCTTTTCATTTCATATAGATATCCTCTAGAGAGAAACCTTGTCCTGATAGCTCTGTGACAGTGCACACTGGCCACAGCAGGAAAAAATTCTTCCTCCTCTCACACGTGATCATCACCACATCATGGCACATTCTGCACTCCCACAACCCCAGACAGGAACAGGAAAATCAGGAGACTATGTAATTTTCATCTCATATCCGCCTATAAGATATGTTTAGCTCTCAAATGAAAATTACAGCTAAATTGAGAGTAAAATCAGAGGAGCAAGAATCCATAGACAAGAGTTCCTGTTGTCTCCTGAAATTGCCACCTATCTGTCCCCAGCTTCCACAGCCTGTGAATAAATGGGCTTTCTGCTTACTCAAGAGTGTAAGAGTCAAAAAGCCAGGTGTAGTGATGCACATTGTTAGTCCCAGCACTTGAGAGGCAGAGGCAGAGGCAGGCACATCTCTGTGAGTTCAAGCCCAGCATGGTGTACATAGAGAGTTCCAGGCCAGCCAGAGGGACAATAAGACTCTGTCTCAAAAAAAAAAGCCATGAGAGTTAAATAATGTAGGAAACTATGAAACATTTTCACTCATTCACGTAACAGCTTCACTGAATGACTTTTAGCCAGACACTGTAAAAGGCTCTAAACAGACTTTTGAACAAGCTTTAATACTGACCCTCAAGGAGTATCTGGTCAATGGAGGAAATGGGGAGAATAGATCATTATAACACCACACGATGGTAGTACAAATACAAACGTCGTCGTCATCGTCGTCGTAGGGAAGGAAGCCAGTGGATGGAAAGGCAAAGGGAGCTGAAAGACCGATTGATGGAAGGCATTTCATCAAGGATGATCTGTAAATGAGCTCCAGAATGATGTCAGCGAATTGCTCTGTTGTGGGTTGTGAATTTTGCTTTGTTCTAATAAAATGCACATCTCCTAAACCATTAGAAAGACATCTTTGGGGGTTGGGGATTTCGCTCAGTGGTAGAGCGCTTGCCTAGCAAGCACAAGGCCCTGGGTTCGGTCCTCAGCTCTGAAAAAAAAGAAAAAGAAAGAAAGAAAGAAAGAAAGAAAGAAAGGCATCTTCAATGTGGAGTCATTACACACACCTATTAGCATTGAAGAAAGATAGGATTGATGGAGGAAAGGACCAGTATTGCAATTATAAACCTTTGGTTCATACAACTTGTGTTTAACAGAGAGAACACAGTCCATTTCACATGCTGGTTCCTTTGGCCAGTCTCCCTAATCCAGGTAATATTGCAGCCCAGAGCCCAAGAGATGTTTCTAAAACATGATAGCAGTACCTACATTTTTTTAGCTTATGGTTATTTATACTTATTTATGGATTTCTTTGATTCTTGGTGTTCATTTGTTTTGTTTTTCCAAACAGAATTTCACCCTGGATCCCAGACTAGCCCCAAACTTGAAATCCTTCTGCCTCAGATTCCTAGGTGCTGAGATTACAAGTGTGTGCCCACATCCAGCTATTTTACTCTGTTGTTTGCAGTATCTGTGACCTAACTCAGAGTTCTTGACCCTGCTCAGCAAGGCTATGGAGGAGGAAACTTAAAGGGTCTGTCTTATTGTACTGACTTACTCATTTTTGCAGAGGGTGGAGGAATCAGGGCCTCATGCACATGAAGCAAGCACTCTGCAACTGAGCTATACTCCCAACCCAAGATAGCTATTAACACTTGATTTGTCATGATATTTCCACATGAAAAAGAAAGACCTCTAAAAGTATATCAATCATTTATTGCATGTACTTTTACTATCTAAAGACATTTTCTGGGGTTGGAGATTTAGCTCAGTGGTAGAGCACTTGCCTAGCAAGCACAAGGCCCTGGGTTCAATCCTCAGCTCCACAAACAAAAAAAGAAAAAAAAAACATTTTCTATCTGTAATATATTATGCTAGAACTTAAGGGGCTCAACGTATGTACATGAAAACAAAGCTAAGCAGTCAAGAATTGTGTCCCTTATCCCTATAGTGGAGTCCGTCCCTCTATGTGTGTCATTAGTTGTTACTAAGCAGAGGCAGAGGCAGCAGGATCTACTGCAGGTTTGAGGCCAACCTGGTCTACATAATTCCAGGACAGTGGGGGCTATAGTAAGATCCTGTCTTTAAAAAGACACACACACACACACACACACACACACACACACACACTCACACTCACACTCACACACACACACAGAGAGAGACAGACAGACAGACAGAGAGCGCTGGATTGTGAGGTTAGGTGCTCAACTTCTGAATCTTGTTGATACTACATTACTGCCCTTCCGGGGAAGAAGGATGTCAGGAAGGGTGGGATGTTTATCGTACCTTGATATTTATAGACTTTTAATAGCTAATTTAGCAGGCCCTCTTGAATGTACTCATCACTATGTTCTCTGGGGAGAAGGAAAACTTGGAACTGACTAACCCTACAGGCCAATTAAAATCAATTTTAAGGAAGCACAGTGTAGCAGAGCATGCCCATGATCCCAGCACTTGCAATGTGGATGCAGGAGGATCAAGCATTCAGAGTCATCCTTAGCTATATATCAACATCAGGGCCGTATTAACCTGATATGTATTTTTAGGAGACAAAGACCTGCCTGGTAAATAGCCAGCATGACAAAGCAACATAACACAACCTAAAAGACAGTGAAGACTGAACAATATCCACAAAACACAGAAAGGAGATTTGCTGAACACAGAGAGCTTCACAGAGGTGGTAGAGTTACAGTAGTGAGTTCATGGCTAAATATAAAAGTTACACATTCTCATAATAATGTGCTTTCAAAAAAAATGAACTCCAAGCCAAAAAGTTTCCTAGAATTTTTGTTAAATATGTCTACATATGAGAATATACTCATTACCTCTTTTTTTTCACTAACAGGTAATTGATCTGCCAAAAAGGTTTAAAATGAAGCAGAGACACAAAAATAGGACCCAAGATTGGCAAGCACTTCTTTTAGAAATGAGATTCCTTCTTGTTGCATGAAAATGCACAGAGTTCCTAGTTGAACTCTATTCTCAGTGAAATACCCTTTAAATAATAGTGAAAACTTCCTTTACAGGACATTGCCTATGCCTGGAATACAATAATCATTTTTAATTTTCGTTAAAAATGATTTTGCTATTTCTTTTGGGTTTTGAAGGAGAGCGGGGTTTCATGAAGCCTAGGCTAGTCTTGAACTTGCTATGTAACTGAGGCTGGGCTTGAACTCCTGATCTTCTTTCCCCTACTTCCAAAGTACTGGGGTTGCCGGTGGGTGCTTGCTTTAAGGGCATAATTGGTTTTGTTTTTTTTTCTTTTTTTTTTAACAATTCTTACTTAGTTTATATTCATTATCATAAACTTAACTCTGCAATCCAGCTGGACTTGGAGGGGAATGAGCAGGATACAGAACCCAGAGAACTTCAGTGAGAGCAGAGAGTACAGGTACTTTGAGCAGATAGGGTGGAGGTGCTCCCCTGAGCTACAGAAGGAATGGTCTAGTGGGTAAGAAGCCCACAAGTCAAAAGAGTTAGAGTTGTCCACAGTCAGAAATGGTGATCTTCTTGCTGGTCTTGCCATTCCTGGACCCAAAATGTTCCATGACTTCCATGATATTCATGCCTTCTTTCACCTTCCCAAAGACCAAATGTTTGCCATCCAGCCACTCAGTCTTGGCAGTGCAGGTAAAAAAAACTGGGAACCATTTGTGTTTGGTTTAGCATTTGCCATGGACCTGTATGCTTCAGGATGAAGTTCTCATCCTCAAATTTCTCTCCATAGATGGATCTGCCGCCAGTGCCATTATGGCATGTGAAGTCACCCACCCTGGCACATGAATCCTGGAATAATTCTGGAAAGGAGAAACCCTTATATCCAAATCCTTTCTCTCCAGTGCTCAAAGCAAAGTTTTCTGCTGTCTTTGGAACTTTGCAAACAATTAGAAGGAGATGCGGCCCAAGGGCTTGCCATCAGTTGAGATGTTGAAGAACACTGTGGGGTTGACCATGGCTGCAGCAAGTAGGACGGAGGCAGCAGGTATCTGCAAAGCCTAAGGGCATAACTGTTTTTAAGATAGGGTGTTCTTAGGCTGTTCTAGCTGACCTAAACTCATACGATAGCCCATTATAGCCTCCAACTCCCAATCCTCCTACCCTAGGCTCCTGAGTGCTAAGATTACAAACATGATGACCATACTTGACAATAATAACTTTTATTGTTTTTAATTAAGTGTGTGTGTGTGTGTGTGTGTGTGTGTGTGTGTGTGTGTGTGTGTGAAGTGAGTGAAATCCTAAGAGAATATGTATTGTTGACGCATGTCACAGACTCCAAGGTCTCAGCCACATAAGAGTGGCAAAGTCTTCCCCAGGTCTAGGGATGGCTAGCAAAGCCTTCCTTGGGTCTCAGTGTGAATGTTAACAGTATGTACAGAAAGTGTCCATGGTAACTTTCCCACTACCTGAAGATTACTCCCCTGCAGAGACTGTTCCTACCGAGATTGGCTAAACCTGTTTCCCTGTTCCGCTGTTTGCAATAATCCCACCCCCTGTTCAACTGTATTTAATAAACATTGTGAGCTGCCAGTGCTGTGACTTCTCCATTTGAGAGCCCAGGTCACCCAACCCCAGTTTTTCTGAATGTGTCTTTGCCCTTTCTTCATTCTCTCTTCACCCCTGGTCAGGGTTCCAGGACTGTTCAAGGATCCTGCATACATGCACATGAATACAGGTGTCCATGGAGGTCAGAGGGCCCTGGGGCTAGAGTTACAGTTTCAATCCATCTGATGTGGATCCTAGGAACAAACTCTGGTCCTCTGGAAGAGCAGCAAGTGCTCTTAACTGCTGAACCATCTGTCTGGTCCCTAATAATCATTTTTTGATTAAGTTTTTACAACAGTTTATTAGTATTACTTCATCAAAACACAATAGTAAACCATAACAAAACACGATAGTATAGCCCTGTAGCCCCTGTACTTAGGCCTTGAGACAAGAGAATCATGAGTTTTAGCCTAGCTTGAGCAAGACTTTGTCAAGAAACAAAAACCAAGGACTTGGAGATTTAGCTCAGTGGTAGAATGTTTGCTTTATAAGTACCAGCTCCCAACACCAGAAGGAAGGAAGGAAGAGAAAAAAGAAAACACACACACACACACACACACACACACACACACACACACACACACAGATGCTAGGGGTAGACACAGGTGATCGGTTTCTCACTCCACAGCAGGAAATGGAAAAATCAATGCCAAGGAAGGACAGTAAGAAAGTGCAAGGGGAAACGTGGTGCCACGGGGACACAGGGGCATGGGGAGAGGATTTATAGAGTTCTCCATGACTGAGTAGATAAACAAGGCAAGTCCTTGTTCTAGAGGCTATACACACGAATAATGATAGCACACATCAGGAAACTCTGGGCACCCCCTTTCCTCCCTTTAGAGAAATAGAAGGCGTAAGAGCAGTAGCTGAATGCCAGCAGGTAGGACCAGAGACCTTTAATGAGAAGTGGAGTTTTGAAATTGAGCAGTCACTCTGGACATGTGAGAATAGGGAACATTCGAGGCACAAGGAACAGCATAAACCAAAGTGTGCTCAGAATCACCAGATAGTCGAGTTTAGTTGTGGCCCTCTGTTGCCTACATTATCCAGATCCAGGACTCTCGGTAGGAAGGAACAGAAACTCAAGCAGAGCTTGCTTAGGTAACACTGGAGGAGATTTGGCACCAGGGATCCAGACAAAGAGAAGTGTTGAGCTAGTGGAGCAGTGACCCACCACTTCGAGAGCTTCAGAACAAGCAGAACTCACTTCTATGCTTCCTTTGCTATGTGGGCTGTGATTTCTCTCAGCCCAGACTAGCTTCCTTCCTATGGGGGATGGCAGCTACAGAAGGGTGGCAGCCCCCAAGTTTTACATCTCACCATTTCCTTCCTTAGAAAGAACCTAAACCCCAAGGACATAGTGCTGACTGGTCAAGATTGGATCGGTGTCTGTGGTGATACAGAGTGTCCCCCAATAAAACTTAACTGGGGTCAGAGAACAGCCACTAGATTAGACATAGAGCCCAGACAGTGGTGGCACACACTCTTAATCCTAGCATTCCAGAAGCAGAGATCCATCTGGATCTCTGTGAGTTCAAGGCCACACTGGAAACAGAGACAGGCCTGGTGGAACACACCTTACATCCCAGGATTTGAGATCTCATGTCTTGCTTGGGAAAGACACACACCTTTAATCCCAGGAAGTGATGGCAGGAAGCAGAAAGTATGCAAGGCGTGAGGACTGGGAACTAGAGGCTTTTAAGCTTTTAGGCTTTTAGCAGCAGTTCAGCTGAGATGCATTCGGGTAAGGACTCAGAAGCTTTCAGTCTGAGGAAACAAGATCAGCTGAGGAGTTGGTAAGGTGAGATTGACTGGCCTGTTATATTTCTCTGATCTTTCAGTTTTCACCTCAGCATCTGGCTCCAGGTTTTTTGTTGTTGTTTTTTTTTTAATTAATAAGACCTTTTAAAATTTGTGCTGCAAGTGTCCATCTTTATCTCAGAGAGGGTACCCACCTCATCTCCATAAAACTATGGTATGTGACAAGGTGTGGCAGAGAGGTCTGGAGAGTAGCCAAGTCTTGTGAAGTTGCTTAGGGGAGGAATACAAACTGAAATGTGTTCAGGAAACATATCTGTGGGGCAAGGAAGCGTGCTGTTTCAAACTGGGGTTGCATTTGTTGGATGATCAGGTTACCGTGGGGTTTAAATTTTCATGACAGAATTCTAATTGATCAGCATGTTAATCAATTAATGATTGTTGATTCAATCCAGATGTTGTAGGACATAGTGGAGCTCTAACATAGGTTCAAGAATGTTTGCCCCAGATCCTGCATCAACATTCTAGCCCCATGACTTCAAATGAGTAATTCAACCAATCTTCTCTACTTCTCGTTTCTTTTATGAAAAAAAATAGCAGCAATGACAGCTGATATATTTTATTGATGTTCCAAGCCTCCCCCCATTTCTTCTGCCTCTTCTCCCTCCCTCCTCTTCCTCCTCATTTTTCTTGGTGCTGGGAATTGAACCTGTGGCCTCTTGTACATCTGAGCTGTAAAACCCCTTAAAACATTTTTCCAAACATTTCATTTAAAAACCAAAATGAGCATATACAACTCCATAAATCTGAAGTAATCCCTACTTACAGAGTTATTGTAAAGATTAAAGAATCCATGTAAGATCCTAACCTCATTGCTTGGCTCACAGCCAAAAGTAGATCATTATTTTTAATTACCTGTTGTCTGAAAAGGAAACGCCTTTCATTTCAGGATTGCCTTTGGCACCAGAAGCTTTGAGAAAGCAGCAACAAGGACAGGAAGGGAAGGCCCCACCCTCCAACCTGTTCCTCTGACGTAGAAGGGGTCGTTGAGGGATAATTTAGAAGTTACTGAAGTAAGTTCTGAGAGAAATAATGCAGAAGAAGTGCAAAGCAGGAAGAGTCGAGGTGAGAAGCTCTGCTCCACACGCCTTCTGTGGAGATCCCCGCCTTGCCGTGGTCCAGACACAACATAGAGCTAACCGTGGACAAGACCTCTGAGCTGTGAGCCAGAGTCAGTCCTTCCTCAGCAGAATCAGTCCTTCCTCACTCCACCTGTTTCTGCTGGGGATTTCCTCTCAGTGATTAAAGCTGACACCCTTGGCCAGGTCGGAACCTCCCACAGCGTCTACCTGTGAAATTCACAGAGGACCAGCTGAGGTTTCTCTTCTCTTTGACTTGAATGACTTGAATATTTTCAATCCCTGAGATTATCCAACAAGGTGCTGGGCTCTGCGCCCAGCCATTCATCTGCCTTAATATCTTTTATCCCCCTACAGGCTGCAAAGTGAATCTTCTCAGCAGCTATAATTTAGAACTTATTAAAATAAGCCAGTAAGAAAAATAATGCAAAGTAAGTGGGAAGTGGGAAATATAAGTATGGAATGGTGAATGAAATATGAGTCTTATAATTTTAATATAAAATGTCCCCTTAAAAGGCACATGTGTATATGTCTATACAAACATATATACATATGCACACACATTTCCATATACATACATACATATATACACAGATAGGTAGGTACATAGATAGAAAGAAAGAAAGAAAGAAAGAAAGAAAGAAAGAAAGAAAGAAAGAAAGAAAGAAAGAAAGAAAAAAAGAAAGGAAGGAAGGAAGGAAGGAAGGAAGAAAGAAAGAAAGAAAGAAAGAAAGAAAGAAAGAAAGCGAGCCTGGGATTTGGAAGTGACTCTGTGAGAGTCATCAACTAAAATATCAAGGCTGGGATTTAAGCACAGCTCTGTCACTCTTGAAAGCCTAGAATACAAACCAAGTCATACTTTCTTTTCTTTTCTTCTTTTTTCTTTTTTCTTTTGGTTTTTCGAGACAGGGTTTCTCTGTGTAGCTTTGCGCCTTTCCTGCATCTCGCTCCGTAGACCAGGCTGGCCTCGAACTCACAAAGATCGCCTGCCTCTGCCTCCCAAGTGCTGGGATTAAAGGCGTGCTTATCAGTGAGAGCTAATGAAAATACAGGGAAAGCCAAGCTCTAAGAAAACTGATAAAATAATAGACACTGTCAACTTCTCTGTTCCTAACTTTTCCCCCATGTTCAATCAGTTCTTGAATCTTAGACACCACCTCTTTGATCCCCAAGGCTACCGTCTCCCCATTGCCCCTTCAAAAAAAGGAGGAAACACCAAAAATCCCCAAACAAAGAAAAACTTATGAAGATGTATCTGCCCGCCCTGTCCTTCTCCATAGTGATGCTTCTTTCTAAAGAACTGAGTGCTCCTCCTTCAAGTTACTACATTTTTTATATTCTGACTTGGGCTTTACTGAGCTTCTGAGCCAACCAGGACAGATCTGCAGTCTTAACACTCAGGAGGCAGAGGCAGGAGGATTGCACCTTCAAGGTCAATCTGAGTTACATAATGAGTTCTAGGCCAGTTTGGGCTACATAGGGAGATAGTGTCTCATCAACTAGAACGGTTAAAAGGGGGGCTTTCTGAAGTATGGGACAATATTAAGAAATATTTCAAACAATGAAAATTTCAGAATCTGGAAGAGAGGAATAGATCAAAGAAGCAGGCCTGTGAGAGTTCCCAGGTCTTACCACACCTACCCCACCTCCCACTTCTCCCTCTCCCTGCCCCCCCTCCTCTCCCATGCACCAGCCCCAATTCCATACTGTAGTTCAGGATACTATATAAGTTCAATATCTGGCCTTTCTTTTATATAAATAAAAATTTTCTCCTGGCTATGTGGATCTCTGAGTTCAAGGCCAGCCTGGTCTACAGAGCAAATTTCTGGAAAGCAGTTTTCTCCTATTAATCTGTCTTACCTCAATTTAACTTTAAGCCCAACTAAAAAACCTAGAAAATATTGTGAAATGAAATTCCAAATACAACCATGAAGCACCAGCCCCAGGCCCCACAGCCCGGGGGCTTGGCCAGAAGCCACCTAAGTGCCCACCCCAGCCCATGAGGAGGCCACTATGATGAGCAAATATGTGATGGAGAGATGGAAGAGAAAGTGAATCTGGTTAGTGCCCTGTGGAGAGAGGTGGAACTAGAGACAACAGAGGTGAGGAACAGGCAGATAAGAGGAGCCTGAGCAACCACATGAGGTCATGGTGATGTCCGAGCCCAGGATACCACTGAGGGCCATGTCTGGGTCCATGGCCCTATAGCAGCTGGGGTCTGTGTTGATGTCCGTGGCTGGTGTTACCACCAAAAGCCATTTGGATGTCCATGGTTTGGGCTGCTGCCTGAGACCATGTTGATATTCCAGAGGCCGTGCTGCCACTGGAGACCAAACTGATCTGAGTGTCCTGGGCTGCCACCTGAGGCCACACAGTCCTGGACTGGGTTACCACTATGTCTGGGTCTGTGGTCCTATCAAAGCAGCCAGGGTCTGTATTGATGTCTGAAGCCACGTTTCCACCAAACGCCATGCAGATATCTGTGGTCTGAGCTGCCACCTGAGGCATTGTCGATGTCCAAGTACCATGCTGAGCTGGCCCCACTTCTTACCCAATACAGGAGAACTGGCCTAGGCCCTCACTGGCTGCTGCATGGGGGAAGAAGGGAGGGCACAGCGGAGATCAGGCTGATCAACTCAGCTACTGCTCAGATCCAGGGCCCTGAGTGGGTCCACCCTAACTCCTACCCCATCTATGAGTTGCTGGAGCACATGAAGGAGCTGGTCCTGCAGAATCATAGCCACAGGATCTCTATGACTCTGGACAACAGCAAGTTATCTGAGAGGATTCTCAGTGATGACCCAGTATCAGTGGTGCAGCAGAAGCCAGAGGCCCTGAACCAGACCAACAACTCATTGCAATGAAAGCTATTTGACACACCACAGCACCCAATGCCACTACAACAAACAGGTATGTGGTGGAGGGGTGGGAGAGACAGAGGAAATGGAGTGTTACAAGTACAGTGACAGCGACAGCTATGACTGACATGGGACAAGGCTGGGATTGATAGAGGAGCAGGTTGTTGCCCAGAGAGGTCGGTGAGATGTGCTTTTTTTTTTTTTTTTTTTAATCTTATGTGGGGGCCCACAGAGGCTCCCTAGTAAGGCCTTACTCAAGGTCAGAAAGTCTGGGCTTGCTTTGCACAATGGGATGATTTGGCCAAAGGCATGGGTACCAGTGTTCTGAAGGGTCTACACTTGCTGATACTTCATACCTCGACCTTCAAAGGGGGGAGGTCTTTTGTCCCTCTCCTTGCTGATGTATAAAAAGCCCATCATGAATAAAGTCAAAGCAGCTTGGTATTGACCCAGGGCCCTCCTCAAGCTATCCTGTGTCTCTGTCTGTATTTCTACCCAATACTTCCTCACTCCTACCCTCAAGAACCCTTCAACAGGCTGAAGCAGGACTCCTACTATCTTACTTTTTATTTAATTTTTTTTAGTGAGGGAGTTACAAGGGTGGAGGGCAGACTTCAAAGGACTGGGGAAATGAGTGGGATTGGGGGGGCATGATGTGAAATTCCCAATCAATAAAAAACATGTTAAAAAAAAAAGACAACCATAGCCGGGTGGTGGTGGTGGTGGTGCACGCCTTTAATCTCAGCAAGGCAGAGGCAGGTGGATCTCTATGAGTTCAAGACCTTCCTGATCTACAGATCAAGTTCCAGGATAGGTTCCAAATCAACACAGAGAGACCCTATTTAAAAAAGAAAAAAAAAAAAAAAGACAACCATACCTCTATTAAACATTTTACAAGGCTGCTTGACAGATTGAAATTTCAGTGATTCTAGAGATCTGGAATGTTGCAGGTCTAGAGCCTAATTATCTTGCATTGTCTTATTATCTTCAGGAGCCATTTACTTCCATTCTCTATTATCTTACCTAATATTATGGCTATCAGATAAACCTTAGTGTACCCCTTAGCCTCCCCAAACCTTAAAGTTAAGGATGCCATAGGAAACATCAGGGAGCTGGGGCTGTACTCCAGCATGTACAGTACTAGTTTGGCTTTTGTAAGATGCTAGCTGCAAATTTCAGCACTGAAAAAGAAATCTGAAGCTTATAGCTAAGGTTTCCCAGCCCTGCTGTAGCCTATGTACCTAACACTCCCATCAATGTATTGGGTAATCATGTTGATTTATGACCTTCTTTGTGCTTTAAGGAAATATAATAGTTTATTCTGAGCCAAATACATAGAATCATAGGCCAGGAATAAGCCCAATTTTTAGTCTCCTGAAAGCTGAGACTAGATCAGTCCTGATCATTTGGAACTCAAGAAATTTATGAGGAAGGAATAAATGGCATCTGAAACTCACAGCTACCCCAGTCATTCTTTCCTTGTGCCCCAGACAAACCCACCGAATGAGATTTTTATCTGTTTCTAGCAAAATGCAAAACACCCCTCTGTTGAATCCTACAATAAGGTCCAAAACAGACAAGCCTCAATGAGCAACCATGAAAACACACACACACACAAAGTAAATTGATTACATTTAAAATAATAGCAACAACAAAGAATCCAATAGAAATTCTCTAGTATTTATTGGGGTCAAAATTTCCAGATGAACAAGTGAAGGAGGTTGTAGACATTTCTTCACTTATATGCTTTTGGCTAACAGTTGTATGGTTACACCTAGTCATAAGGGAGACTGGGTTATATGGTCACTAACTGGGTGGTCATAGTTTTTTTAGTACTAGGACCTACCACTAGAAAGAAGAAAATTAAAATGACTTCTGGAGGTCAGCATGCTCACCTACCATCCACTGCAAATGTTTCTTGGTTTAGGTTAAGTATTGGCATGTCCTAGAGATAAACCCAAAGATATAAGAGGCCTATAGCCTGGGGGGAAAAAAAAAGAGGAACTGACACCAACAGGAAACAATTTTAATATCTTCTTCCTCTTTTTTATTTCAAGACAAGGTTTCTCTGTGAAACAGTCCTGGCTGTCCTAGAACGCGCTTTGTAGACCAGGCTGGCCTCAAACTCACAGAGTTCCACCTGCTTCTGCCTCCAGAGTGCTTGGGATTAAAGGCATTCACCACCACCTCCCAGCTACATTTTTTGTTTTTTTTAAAACAGAGTTCTTCTTTCTACAAAGCCCTGGCTGTCCTGGAACTCTCTTTGTAGATCAGGATGGCCTTGAACTCAGAGATCTGCCTGTCTCTGCCTCTTCTGGGATTAAAGGAATTCAGCACCTCACCCGGCTTTGATATTGTCTTCTTTTCATAGGATAGATTCACAAAAATGGGATTGCCAGATCTGTTGTGTGATATTTTGATCACATTCTGTCAAAGTTTGCTTTGAGTCAGAGGGTGGAGCTAGTCACTAGCTAACCAAAATTAACCATAGAGGTTTTGGAGGACTAAGGACAAATAAGAGACAGAAAGTAGTTAGAGGATCTCAGTCCTTTTGGATGGTGGAACAGAAGAGATAGGAGGTCACTGGTGGCTTCTCCATCACTTCTCTGATCATTCAGGTTCTTACCCCCGATATCTGACTCCTGATTTTTTTATTGATAAAGAATAATTAGATAAACGCTTCACAGATCAAAGGCTATGTATACTTTAATTTTTAAATCATATGACCAGATTATATTTCTATAGGGTTATAGCAATTCCCATTCCTATCAGCTGAGTTTAAGAGTATCTGTCTTATCACCTTAGCATTAAAAAGTACCATGTGTTAGGTGGAGGGTATTGTTGTTTTATTTTTATTGTAGACAAGATCTCATTGTACAGCAGAGGCTGGCCTTGAATGTGTGATCCTACTCCTCAGTCTCCTGAGTTCTGGGATTACAGACTTGCCCCACCAAGCCCTGGTAGTATTTTATTTTTATCAACCTGAAGGGTGGAAAGTATTATCTCAGTGTTCTAGCATACATTTTCCTAACCAGAAGCAGTTGCATTTTACCTGTGCATGTATATTTCTTGTTTGGGTTTTGTGGGGGTACACATAACCCAGGCTGACCTCAAAGTTGCAAAAACTCTGCTTCCTGGCTGCTGGGATGACAGGGTGTGCCTTATCAGTTTTTATATTTCTTTGTGCTTTGGTGCTGGCTAAAGGACATGCCAATTTGTAGTAGCCTTCAGGTGGTCTCATTTTGTAAATCCTGACAGTACAATTTCCCTCTTCTGGCAGCTAAACTGTTCCCAGCCCACTAGCAGCAGAGCCCTTCTAAAAATGATTTGCCAGAATAAATCATCCTTCTCACCTTTAACCCAGTAAACTATCTTCTAGAAATCTATTTACAGAAATAATCTGAACCATAGAGAAAACTACACATAAAGGGACAAAGGGAAATTTTCACTTTTCTTCCAAAGGTTTATTGGAATGAACAACAGACATTTCAATTGTTTGGTTGATTTTGTTTTCTTTTTCCTCTTAGTTCCGTTTATTGGTTTGTTAAGACAAGGTAGGTCGCTGGGCAGTGGTGGCACATGACTTTAATCTCAACACTCAGGAGGCAGAGCCAGGAGGATCTCTATGAGTTCAAGGCCAGCCTGGTCTACAGAGCAAGATCCAGGACAGGCACCAAAATTACACAGAGAGACCCTGTCTCTGAAAAAAAACAAAAACAAAAACAAAAAAGACAGGTAGGTCTCCTGTAGCTCAGGCTGGCCTTGAACTCACTATGTACCAGAGGATGGCCTTGAATTTCTGATCTTCTGCTTCCATTTCCTAAATACTGGGATTCTATTATAAGATGCAATCCTGAATCCATTAAAATGGTAATTATGAAGCGTGGAGAAAATACAAATTATTCACAATATAAACTAGATATATGAGATAATGCATGTATTAACTTAGCTCTTCAGCAACACATTTTATAATATACTGTACAAGATAAATATATATTATTTTCACATCTTTTTTTTCTAGAGTCCACTATGTCAAAATAATGGTTTCATTGTGATATTTTCATACATGCATATGATTTTATGTCCAAAATGATCATTTTTGAAAAAAATAAAATATGGATAGATACTGGTTCCTATTTTCGAATGATCAACACCCACTTTAAAGGCACTGAGACTTCTCTGATTGTCATCAGTCATACTGTCCCTTCCTAATCCCTGCCTTCAGGAGTATGCATGTGACATGAGCCTAGACAATAATGCTACCTTTATCTCCAACTCAATACCTATTTACCTCAGAGTGGCCATGTGACCCATAGATGTCCAAGGACAATGTATACAAGATGTTTGACATCACTTGCCTTGTCTTCTTCTGGTATTGAGAATTATAAGGACCACAGGAGTCTCACCAAACTGTTGGCCATCCTTCCTATCAAATCAAATAATGAAACCAAGTAGAGGAAAGGATGAAGGAAAGAACCAAGGCATGGAAAGACATATGGCCTTAGCAATATTTTGAATATATCATTCGACTCTAGGCACTCCAAAAGCTAGTGTATTTCCTAGCCACTAAACTAATCCATTCTTTAAGTTATGCTACTTTGAGGTGAATTTTGGCTACTTACAATGAAGAATCCTGATCAACAAAATATGTATTTTTTTTTAAAGCTCATAGTATGTGGTAGTGTCTATGATCCTAAAACATGGGAAGCTATGATCTAGAGTTTGAGACTACTCTGGACTACATAGCAAGACTATCTCAGAAAAAAAAAAAAAAAAAGACACACACAGAAAGAAAGGAACGTGAAGGGAAGGGGAAGAAAGGGAAGGGAGAAAAAGCCCAGGCATGGTGATAACAAGCTTGTAACCCCAGCACTTGTGTGGCAGAGGCAAAGAGGATCAGTTTCCATTCCACAAGGCCATCCTCAACAACACAGCAAGATCAAGGCCAGCCCAGGCTACATAAGACTTGTCTTAAAACAAAGCAAGCAAACAGAAAAATGGAAGGAAATGTGCAAAAGAATGATTACTTTAAGGTAAAGAAATTGTGGACATTTTTTCTTTCTTTCTTTTTTTTTTAATTTTGTTTATAATGTCACAGTTTTATGGTTTCAGGAAAAAATGGATTTAAGGAAGAAAATGATCCATACTAGAGGCAAAAGTGACCCCATTTCTGGGTTTACATGTATGTAGATTTGGAGATTACAGATTTTATAAATAGCAAACAAAGTGCTGACCTACAAATTCAGATCTGTCTCCTATAAACTCAGTGATACAAATCTTCTTCATCCAAAGGAAAAATGCCTTGCTTTTAAGTGTAAATGAGATGCATAATCAATCTGTGGATTTTATCCTTAATCCATAGTAACAGGCTCTAGGGGTCAGGCTGGGAGATCTTTGAGGGCTAGTAGTCTACTAGGCATACAATTCATATTGAACCACACAATTTTAAAACTCAGAACAAGGCCAGTGATGTGAATCAACAGGAAGTTGCAGCCAAGCCACAGCCTCAGTTCCGGCCCTGGGGCCCACACGATGGAAGAGGATCCACCCCTGCAGACTATCTCCTGACCTCCACATGATGGACCACATATGCCCCCACACATACACACACACATACAAAATAAACAAAAATGTAGTAATACATTTTTAACTCAAAACATATATAAAAAATTGCCCACACTTGCAAATCACTCTAATACATTCCTTAATACATCTTAATTTTAGTTCTTAATGTAACTATTAAATGTTATTCTCTAAATTTTTTCCCACCTACAGTTTTTCACATAGCTAAAATGATGCCATTCTGTATCTAATTGTTTACTTACTATTCAGAAAACTTTCCGTACATAACCCGTGTGTGGCTGTGTAATACTCCACTGAATAGATTTGTTGATGTTTATTTAACCAGCTACCTATTAGACCTTTAAGTTGTCATTTGGAAGTTGCACATTAATGCATAATTAGACAATCAACAAACATAAGTCAATAGTGCTTTCTAAATTTAGATTATTTCTTTAGGATAGATTCTCAGAGGTGGGATTGCAGAGCTGAAAGAAATACACTGATGTGTCCAGGCAAATTGCACTCGCAAAGGATACAGTGACTTGGGTATCACCTGTGGTGATGGAAGTTGCTGATTGCCCTGCATCCATCAATTACTGTCACTGCAGGGGAGAACATTCAAAGACCTTGCCAAATGTCATCTGACTCATTCTTCGTGTCTCGTTTCTTTCTGGGGAATCTTCTTGGGTTTTTTGTTTTGTTTTGTTTTGTTTTAATAATATGACCTAACCCAGAGCATTTTGTATCCTAAGCATGTGTCTACCACCAAATTTCACCTAGCACTCCCACCTTAAACTCTAGGAAATCTTCATTTAGTTACCACATTTGAAATATCCCTGAACTGTCATGATTTCTCAGGTGTATTTTGGTCAATCATAACTGAATTGGCCAATCAACAAATACAATGTTTTTGTTCAAAGATCATAAAGTTAGAAGTCAACTTTCTAGCAATGACTTTTTTCCTTATTTTTTAAAGGTTTATTTATGTGTTTATTTACTTACATGTGTATGTGCGTGCCAGCATGATTTTATGTGCCCCACAAGACATGCGGGTGCCATACAGGCTAGAAGAGTTGTTCTGAAGAGTTCCAGGTGGTTCTGAACCACCGAACGTCTATGCTGGAGACCAAACAGCAAGTGCTGTTAACTACTGAGGCACCCTTTCAGCTCCCCTTTTCCTTTTTATCAGGAAGGGTCGTATGCAACCCAGGCTGGCTTCCAACTCAGTCTGTAACTGAAGACAGCCTTGAACACCTGATCTCAACTGTCTCTGACTCCCAAGTGCTGGGAATGCAGGTGTACACCTCCATACCTGGTTTAATTTTAATTTATTATTTTTACAGCTTTGTGGGACAGACAGTCCCAACCAATACTGTAACAACTATTGTGGAGTACTTCTGAAGCATGTAAGAATGTCTTTGTCTATTGAGGCCATGCTTAGCTGAACCCACCAAGAAGAGCTCAAGCTGTCTACTGCCCTGACCTCTGAAGGGAAAGGAACCTGACTGCCCAGACCTTACCAAGGAAGCAGTCTGTGGCTGCTGTGACAATGAGGAGAGGCCAAGCCAAGTTGACATTAAGACGTGTGGCTGCCTTTGGTCTTGAGCAAGTCTACGTTCTGAAAACAAGACTAGCATCACAATGATGCCATGGTTACCTTTGCATCTCTACGATATAATAGCTGTGATATAACAACTGAAGGATATATTTGTCTTGGCTCACAGTTTCAGTAGTATCCTTTCATCAGGGTGGGGAGGGTGTGGCAAAGAAGAGATCACATCATGGCCTCCAGGAAGCAGAGTAAAAGGGAAAATAGGAAGAGACCAGGGCAAGATATAGCCCCAAAGACACATCTCTGTGGTCTTCCACCATCTTCAGTTATGGCCCATCTCCTAAAGTTTCTAGAAATTCTCTCAAAGAGCACCAGCAGCTGGAGCCCCAAGTTAAACACATGAGCCTGTTGGAGGGTGTTTCATATTCAAACTGTAACAAACATGGAGGATGACAATAATAACTAGCACTTACCAAGTAATTGCTCAAGTTCAGGCAGTGAGCTGTGGGCTACAGTGGATCATCTCCTTTCTCCTCACAGGAGCCTTGAGAGGCATCTGTTCATGTGCCACATCACACCTGTGGAGGTCAGGGAACAACTTGTGAAAATCAGTTCTTTCATTCCACCAATTAGATCCCAGAGATTGAACTCAGGTCCTCAGTCTTGGCAGCAAAGCACACTTATCTTTACAGAGCCACCTCTCTGACCCTGAAACCATTTTAAAATAAAGAAATTAAACCAAACATGGTGGTGTGTGTCTTTAATCCCAGCATTTGAGAGGCAAAGGCAGGTGAGTCTCTGTGAGTTCAAGGCCAGCCTTGTTTATGTAGCAAGTTCCAGGCCAGCAAGGGTCACATAGTGATATCATGTCTTTTTTGTTTGTTTGTTTGTTTGCTTGCTTGCTTGCTTGGTTTTTTGAGACAGGGTTTCTCTGTGTAGCCTTGCCTGTCCTAGAACTCACTCTGTAAACCAGGCTAGCCTTGAACTTGCAGAGATCTGGCTGTCTCTGCCTCCCAAGTGCTGGGATAAACAGGGACTGAGATTCTGAGAAGGTAAGTACCTTACCTAAGGCCATGTAGCTAAAAGAAGCAAAACCAGAATGTGTATCCCATGTGATGACACAGGCCTGTGATGCCAGTACCTGCAGGGCTGAGACAGCATGTTAGAAGCCAGCCTAAGCGCCACAGTAAGGCCCTGTCTGAAAACAAGCAAGCAAGCAAGTAAGCTCCCACGTAATGCTAGATTCTCTTTGACTTCAGATGAGGATTCTGTTGGGGATCTCCCTTTCCCCCCGTGCTAGGGATTGAACCCATGGCCTCAGGGGTGCAGTGAGATGGCTCAACATGTAAAGGTTCCTACCACTGAACCTGAAGAGTCCCAATCCAGGACCCATCTGGTAAAGGAGCAAATTATTGTCTGAACTCCACATATGTACCATGGTATAAAATGTATACTTGTACCCAAACACACATGCATGTGTATGGACACACATAGAGATCAAAATAACCTTGCAAATGTTAGGAAGAATTTGTCTTAATTGCTGTGAAGAGACACCATGGGCACAGCAACTTTTATAAAGGAAAACATTTAATTTGGGTGGCTTATGACTTCAGAGATTTATTCTATAATCATCATGGTGGGGAAATGGAGGCATGCAGGTAGATATAGTGCTGGAGAAGGAGCTGAGAGTTCTTGATCTGCAGGCAACAGGAAGTGAACTGTTACACTAGGCATCTTGAGCGCAGGAGACCTCAAAGCTCACCTCCACAGTAACACACTTCCTCCAACAAGGCCACACCTCCTAATAGTGCCACTCCCTTTGGGGGCCATTTTCTTTCAAACCACCACAGAATTCTACTGTTGAGCTATATCACCATATCCCCAGTCCCTCTCTTTTTATTGTTATTATTTTTTTTAATCTTGAGACAGAATCTTACTAAGTTGCCCAACCTGACCTTGAAGTTGTGATCTTCCTGCTTCAGCCCACTAGTAGCTGAGATGATAAGCCAGTGCCACCAGGCCTGGCTCAGAGGATGATTTACAATCACCATATTAAGTGGTATTGCATGCTAAAAATACCTACAACATATTGTCTTAGTGTGTTACTCATCAAAACTCAGTGTTTTAGGGAAGAGCAAGCTGGTGCCTTTTTATACATTTGAAGAAAAGGAGGCTCGTTTCTAAACAATAGTGGTGCCTTGGGAGAGAATCACAGAAAGGAGGTGTTTGTACCTTGCCCACACGTTCTTCTGCTCTGTGGTTTGCTTTCTCAAATGGAAAATGCCACAAGGAAATGGCTATAATTAGACTCTGGGTTCTGGTTTGTCTCCCAGAGCAGAGGACCAACACCTTGAGTTCTGGGCTCTGCCATGTCTCTGCATGCCCTTAGTAAAGCCCTAGCTGGAGTCCAGGCCTGGCTCAATGGCACAGAGCCAGACAGAAGAGGCGCCGATGGAGGCCTTAGTTGGGGATTTGGCATTAGCCTGTCAGCCAGGAGGCTACAGGCACAAGACACAGGCAATCTAGCAGGGACTTCTGGCAGAAAGATGCAGATATTGATTTTTCTCAGCCCTAGGGTCTTCAGGCTGAGAGATAAGACCCACCAGAACAGTGGGTAGGTGTTGTAACTGCTACTTTTGACCCTTTCTAATGCTATTCCCCCTTATTCCTGCTGCTGTTTCTGTCAAGTCAATCCTTCCCATGCTGTGTACTCAGGCAGTGATGCTGTGATGTTAGTGGTGATGGCCTCAGCACCAAAGTATCACGAGAGTAAGAGTGGCAGCAATGACAGTAACCACGGCGACAATCTATTGAGCCCTTCCTGGTTTTCAGGTGCTATATCTGGGCGCTAGCCTGCTAGGTTTGCATTGTTTTCCTCACTGAAGTGCTGGGGCTCGAACCATGGACTTGTACCACAGAGCTAAACCTGCAACCCTTACCTGCACTGCCTTAATCTTCACAAGCTCCCTGGGCAAGGTAGGTGTAATCCTTGCATATTTCCAGAGATAGGGAAATGAAGCTCAGCTGGGATTTAGATCAAGTCTGTCTATCCCCAAGGCCTACCTTGTTTTTAAAAATTACATTTATTTATTTGTTTGTTTCCTGAATAGTGGGGGGTCATGCACATGTGCATGTCACAGTGCACCTGTGGAGATCAGAGGACAGCTTATATGACTTGGTTCTCTCTTTCCACCATGTGGCTCCCTGGGATCAAACTCAGACCAGCATCAGGTTCACCAGCAAGAGCCGTTAGTGGCTGCACCATCCCACCAGCACTAGGCCCATGCTCTTAACTGCCATGGTCCCTTCCTCTTCCTCCTTAGGAGACTTTTTATCTTTTTCCAGGTGGTGGTTTGGGGGGATTGATTTTAAGTCTCTATATTTGTTTTCTGTTTTGATAACAAATAATCACAAATTGAATTGGTTTAAAATAACGCCGATTTATCATATTCTTAGTCCTGGAGTCAGAATGGTGGAAAGGGGTCTCAGAAGGCTGACACCAAAGGGTCAGCCAAGCTGTATTCCTTTGGAGACTCTGGGGAGAACACATTTCCCGGCCTTTTCCAGGTGCCCATGGTTACCTTCGGTCTTTCACTCACAGCTACGTGTCTCGTCACAAAGCACATCACTCTAACCTCTGCTTCTCTTACCTTCTTTTTCTCCGGCTCCCCTGCCTTCTTCGATGGACTTTGATGATCTCACGGGCCCACCTGGAGAATCCAAGATGGTTTTCCCGCCTCACTCTTCTAACTTACATCCACAGAGTCCTTCTGCTAGGTAAGGCAAAGGGATTAGATGTGGGCATCTTGGGAGGGGGGCATTATTCTGTCTGACTTACCTACCACGGGCCAGTTTCCTCAACCTGAGCCAATGAACACATGGGTTGGTAAAGTGATGGGCAGTAAGGACAGACCAATTGAGTGGCATATGACTACCTGCTCTCCATGCTTCCTTGACAGGGTCATTGAAGTTGGGGTGTGATTTTTATCTGCAGAGGATGTGTCAGGACTACAAAGCCAGAATGAGAAGAGATGAGTGGAACTAACAGAATTCAGAATTAGAAAGAGTTAGAGGCAGTGATGAAGGCATCTAGCCCAGCTCGCTACTGTAGGCTTCCCTGCCGTAACACGATTTTGTTGTTTTGTTTTGTTTCTAGGCCCCGAGACTGAACCCAGGTCCTTACACAGGAGAGAGATGACGGTTAATATTGTTCACTGGGCTGGTGAGGTGGCTGAGCAGGTTAAAGCGCCTGCCAAGCAAGGCTGACAACTGGAGCTTGCTCCCCAGGACCATAGCATAAAGGTAGAAAGAGAAGCCTGACTTCATAAAGTTGTCTTCTGACTTCTACATGTGCACTGTGACACACGCCATGTCTCCCCTTAGTCCCACATACATCTCCATCTCATGAGCACACAATAAAAAAATAGTAAATATTGTAAAAATGTGTCAACTTAGCTGGGAATGGTACTACATGCCTTTAATCCTAGTACTTGGAGGCAGAGGCAGGCAGATCTCTGAGTTCAAGGCCTGGACAATAGAGATAATTCTAGGGCAGCCAGGGCTACACAGAGAAACCCCATCTGGAAAAAACAAAACAAACAAACATATATACATATATACACACACACTATATATTTGTGTGTGTGTGTGTGTGTGTGTGTGTGTGTGTGTGTGTGTATTAACTTGACAAGATCTAGAATCATCTAGGAGACAACAGGGAGTATCTAGATTAGGTTAGCCTCCAGGCAAGTCTGTGAGAAATTATCTTTTTAAAAAATATTTATTTATTTATTGTGTATATAGTATTATGCCTGCATGTGTCCCTGCAGGCCAGAAGAGGGCACCAGATCTCATTACAGGTGGTTGTGAGCCACCATGTGGTTGCTGGGACTTGAACTCAGGACCTCTGGAAGAGCAGTCAGTACTCTTAACCACTGAGCCATTTCTCCAGTCCAAGAGAAATTATCTTGATTAAGTTAACTGAGATGAGAAGACACACCCTAACTATAGGCGGTTCAGTTCCATGGGCTGGGGTCCCAGTCTGAAAATAAAGGAGAAAGCGAGCTGAGCACAAGCATGCACCTCTTTCTTGGCTGCAGATACATCATGACCACGGCTTTGGCTGCTATTGCTGTGACTTGCCCAGCACGCTGGACTGTTCCCTTGAACAGTGGGCCAGAATCAACCCTTCCTCCCCTCCCTGCTTGTCAGGTATTTGGTCACAGCAGTAAGAAAAGTAACTAAAGCTAGTCTAATCCGGGCCGTGGTGGCGCACGCCTTTCATCCCAGCACTCGGGAGGCAGACGCAGGCGGATCTCTGTGAGTTCTAGGCCAGCCTGGGCTACCAAGTGAGTTCCAGGAAAGGCGCAAAGCTACACAGAGAAACCCTGTCTCGTCCCACAGGGACCAGGACCTGTCCTTAGTGAGTGAGCTGGCTGTTTGGAACCTTGGGCTTACACAGGGACACTTTGCTCAGCCTGGAAGGAGGGGACAGGACCTGCCTGTACTGAATCCACCAGGTTTAAATGAATCCCCAGGGGAGTTTTGGCCCTGGAGGAGATGGGAGTGGAGGGGAGGAGGGAGGGGGTGGGAGGGGGGAGGACAGGGGAACCCATGGCTGATGTGTAAAATTAAAACACAAATATAATAAAATTTTTAAAAAGGAAAAAAAAAAGCTCTAGTTCAGCCCTTTATTCCTGAGCTTTAAGCCAGCACTTCTCTACACTTAGGGACGGTCTCTTGCTAGACTATCTTCAGCTCCATTGCTTATTACAACTTCCGGTTTAAGCGTTCCTCTGAGAAATGCACCCATTAGGCCTAGCACTCCTGAAGTGGAACAAGCCCCTTTTTCTACCAGAGATGAGACCTTCAAGTGCAACGAAAATTCTGGAAGGTGTTTTTGCTTAACAAAAGACACCAGTTTCACCTGAAGTGTGTTATGCCACCTTCGCCAGCACGGTAATGATGGACACTCTGGGTGCTGTGGAAGTCCTGTGCGCCTGTGGATATCACTTTGGTTTCTATCTCCTTTACTTTTCTATTGTATGATAAAACACTATGACCAGGCAACTTATAAAAGAAAATGTCTGTGCTGGCTAGTTTTATGTCAGTTTGACACAAGCTGGAGTCTCTTGATAAGAGGGTATCTTGATTGAGAAAAATAAGATCTAGTTATGGAGGGTTGGAGATTTAGCTCAGTGATTGCCTACCAAGTGCAAGGCCCTAGGTTTGGTCCTCAGCTCTGAAAACAAAAAAATCCAGTTATAGGGCATTTTCTTAATTAGTGGTCAATGGGGAGGACTGAGCCCATTGTGGATGCTGCCATCCCTGGGCTGGTGGTCTTATTTCTGTAAGAAAGCAGGCTGAGCAAGCCATGGAGAGCAAGCCAGTCAACAGCACCCCTCCACAGCCTCTTTGTCAGCTCCTGCCACCAGGTTCCTTGACCTGTTTGAGTTCCTGTCCTGACTTCCTTCCAGTGATATGGAAGCATAAGCCAAATACACCCTTTCTTTCCTCCCCAAGTTGCTTTTGGTTATGGTGTTTCATCATGGGAATAGTAACCCTAGACAGCATTTAATTTGGCTTGAGGTTTCAGAGGGCAAGAATGCATGATGGCAGAGTGAAGGAACAGCTGAGTGCTCTCATCTTGATCCACAACCATGAGGCAGAGAGAGGCACACTGTAAATCACTGCAGCCCTTTGAGACCTCAAAGCTTGCCCCCATCTTCCCAACAAAGCCACACATCCTAATCCTTCCCAAACAGTTCCACTAGCTAGGGCTCAAGTGTTCAAATCTATGAGCCTACAGGAACCATTCTCATTCAAACTTCAAGCAACCAATTTCCATCACAGGCCAAAGGCATCTTAGAGGGGGCACCCTGGAGATGTGTCAAATGGCAAAGCTGGTCCCACCTTGAAACAGTAGGACAGAAAATATTTGGGATCCTAGCCAGAAGTCCCAGGTTCTTCACTTCATAATACCTGCTAGAATTCAGAGACTAAAGCCAGAGACTTAAAAAACAAAACAAACAAACAAACAAACAACAACAACAAAAAAAAAAACGTACCTTGGAGCTTGATGTATTGATGCATAACTTTAATCCCAGCACTCAGGCGGTAGGAGGCGTTCAAGGCCTCCCTAGTATATAGGGGGTTCCAGGCCAGCCAGGGCTTCATAGTAGGACCCTGTCCTTAAAAAAGAAAACCTCAGGCTGGTGAAGTAGATCAGTGGAAAAAAAGTACTTCACCAATAGGCACCTAAGCTTAGAACCCACATTAAAAAAGCCAGATTCAGGGTTGGAAGGATGAGTCAGTGCTTAACGCCATTGGCGTCTGAGCCCAGAACCCATTGGTTGGAAGAGAACTGATTCCCAAATGCTGTCCTCTGACTTCCATCCACATGTGCACTGTGGCACAAGAGCGAAACAAAAATCAGTTTTAAAAAATGCACATCATAGTGCCCATGCCCTAACAACCTTTTCCCTGACCCTCTGGCTAAAGATGAAAGCGGCCCTCCTGTAGCCAGTCTCTATGGCCTCACGCTCCTCAGTGGTGCCTTGTTGTGTCTGGCTCTCTGCTTTAAACACTCAAAGCAGCATCTCTTCTAGCGCAGACACTACCTATTCCCTTTTAACTGCCATGTCAGTCCCCACATGCTGATCAAGCAGTCCCGTCCTTCCGCATACTCGGCACTGGGTTTTTTCCATCCAAAAGGATTAGAGAACTTATTTATAAGATTCCCTTCCTTCCTTCCTTCCTTCCTTCCTTCCTTCCTCTTTATCTCTCTTTCTCTTTTCCTAGTCCTAGCCCTCCTCCTCTGCTTGGGACCTCTGAAAAGATATAGCTGTCTATGATCTTAACAAAGGTTAAGAATCAGGTCCATGCTGGTGGCTGTGGAGCCCCCATGGGACTGGACTAGGCCCTCTGGATTCGGAAGACGGTTGTTTGACTCAAACTGTTTGGGGCACACCCAGGCAGGGGAATTGGGATCTGTCCCTGGTGCATGGGCAGGCTTCTGGAATCTGGTGCCTGTGGTGTGATACCTTGCACAGCCTTGGTGCAGTGGGAAGGGGCTTGAACCTGCCTAGGCTCAGTGTGCTGGGCTCTGCTAACTCCCCATGGGAGACCTTGATTTGGGGGATGTGGGGATGCGGGGGTGGCTTGGGAGAGAGGACTTGGGGTTGGGAGGAGGGAGGAGGGGGGATCTGTGGGTGGTATGTGATGTGATTAGAAAATTTCTTAATAAAGAAAAATGAAAAAAAAAAAAAAAAAGAATCAGGTCCATGGCTGGTTCAGGAGGTAAAGGTGTTTGCTGCCAAACCTGAAGACTCCATATGGTAAAAGGAGAGAACTGATTCCCAAGGGCTGCCACCTGACCTACACACACACACACACACACACACACATAGATAAATGTAAAAATATTTTAAAGGGCCAGGTCCAGTTCTATTTAACTCAACAAGTATTTAGTTTCTAGCATTCATTCATTCATCAAAGAAACTACTGATTGAGCACTGCTGTTTTCCAGGTAGTGATGTAGGAGCAGGGATACAGCAGTGAACAAGCCTTTGCCGTCTCAGGGTTTGTAATCTAGGGTAAACAGGCAAACAATGAGTAAGTAAGAAAATACATCTACAGTATATCAGATCATAAGAGCTACAAAGACCGTGCAGAGCTGGGTAGAGGGAGTGATGCTCTTGGAGTCATGGATTGTTTACAGGACAGTGGCAAGGACAGTCCCTAAATTCAGGCAACATTAGAACAGGGACTGAGGGCAGTGTGGACAGCTAGGAGGGAACATTCCAGAGGGGGAATAGAAAATAGAAGTGGGTCCTGAGGTGTAGTACTTGACATGTTTGAAAACAGCAGGGATACGAGGGTGAGCAGAGAGAGCATGGGAGTGAGTACAGTAGGTAAGGCAGGAGAAGAGAGTGGAGAGAAAAGACATGAGGCACTCGGTGTGAATGTCCAAGACTCTGAGGTCAGCGTGACTGCTGGCTTTAAACACACGAACCTGAACTGGCTTGCAGTTCTGAAAGATCACACTGGCTGCTAGACTGTCAATAGAGTGGCTGAAGGCTTGCCTGAGCCACAGAGCATAGCATGGGTAAGAACTGAAGCAAGGATGCTAAAGGGATAACCCAGGGATGTCTGAGGATGCCTTGGACCAGGGTGGACATGGTAGAGTGGTCATCAGAGGATACCAAATATATTTTACAGGAAGGATTAATAGGATCTAATGATAGAAAAAAAAAGAAGTTAGTTTAAGCTATTAAGTTTGGGAACTTGGAAGAATGTAATTGTCCTTTATTGAGTTAGAAAAGACCATAGAAAGTGAGTTTGAGAGGAAGATCAGAAGCCTGGTTTTGGGAACTGTGGAAATTAAAATGCTTGTCAGCCAACCATGTGGATGTGTCAAGCAGACAGATATGAGTTTTCTGGAAAAGAAGGAGAGATCTGGGCTTAAGATGTAAAGAGTTTTCAGAGAACAAACACCATCGAAATCATGAGACTGGATGCAGTCACTAGGTAGCAGGTAGAAACAAGAGCAGAAAATGTCTGAGGGCTGTACCCTTGTGTTAAAGACCCAGAAAATGTGGAGTATCTAGGGAGAGGAGCTGGAAAAAGCATGTGCTCTCTCTCCTTCCTCCCTTCCTCCCCCTCCTCTGTGTATACACTTCAGTGCATATGGAGGGTGAAGAGAAATTGTGAGTGACCTGTGAGTGATGACAGTCTGTGTCCCTGTCTATCTGTAGATCCTATAACTCTGAGTGTAGCCAAGGGAAGCCGTGTGGACTCTGAATGTACAATCAAAGTTCTAGGCATGCAATGAGACTTCAGTGACATCCCCAAGAAGTGTTCCTAGGCTGAGTTCATTGATTTCTGTGTGAAGCCCCTGTAACTTGAGTTCAGTATTGTCCTTACGAATATCCAGTTGGATCTGAGGTTAGCAGACTCCCTGGACATTTCCACAATCAGTAAAAACATCTCTCAGAAAGTCCTTTTGCCTGAATTCAATGAGTCCCTTAGATCCCAAATTTAGTCTGTTTCCCAAAAGGATCCCTCAGTTTCAGTTCAGTGACTTCCTCAGGATGTCACTGAAGCCGGGCTTTGAACATCTCTCAAGGGCCCTGCAACCTGAGTTCAAAGTGTTCCAGAAAAAAACTTCAGCTCAAATTCCCTTTATGCTCTCCTCAAGAGATTTCTGTGCCCCATCTTCACCACTCCAGGTTCCAAGTTATCAAGATTTTCAAGCCCATGAGGCAGCTGAAGCCAAGTCTTTTTCCCACTTGAAGCAGATAGCTGAGTCTCTCTCCCTCACACTTCCCCCGAAGAAGTGCACTGCCTCTTGCTGAAAGCCCTAGGACACTCACTTAGGGAGCCATTGGGTGACAGTCAGTGGTGGCCACAGGTAGAGCATGCTGGGGACTCGGGATGCCAGGAAAGAGGGATATGGAGGAAGAAGAGGCCCGAAGTTCCTTGGCACTTGGCAGCTTTGTCTTCCTCCCACTCTTTCCTCTCCCAGCTCTGTAGAACAGCTGGGAGCTACACCCAGCCCTTGCTCCCTGATGAGCTCCACAGTGAGTGGGAGGAACAAGCAGGGAGGCCCGGAGGCTGGGAGGGCACTAACCAGCCAGCATCTCTGCAAGAAGCTGGCAGAACTGCTGGTGTTATGGAATTTAGCATCATCTCCGAAGCAGTCTCTATGTTACAGAGGTCCCCAACACCATCCTCTGAAAAGAAATTCTGGGTCTGGGTGGGCAAAGGAGTCTGACCTTCAGTTGGCTATAGTGGTCAGAAAATCATTTATTAAAAATGAAGCCAGATGTGCTGGCACATATCTATAAACCCAGCACTCTGAAGACCAAGTCAACTTCCTGAGTGCCAAGTTCTGAGCCAATCCAGGCTGAATAGCAAGACCTTGTCTTGTGGGAGAAACTCCACAATAATAACAATAACAGTAAGGAAAAAACCTAGGCTCTGGGCTAAGGATGTATCTCATTGGTCGAATGCTTGCCTGGCTTGCTCAAGGCCTTGGGGTCAATCTCCAGCATTGAAAAACAACAGTAACCAAAACAAAGCAACAACAAAAAACCCATAACCTCTGTCTCCCTCCATGCCAGGAAGTATATCCTGACATCACCAGGGGCTCTTTGAAGGGTCTTCATCAGTTAAAGAACAGGCCACTTGGAGGTTTTAAAACAAAATTTCTGGCTAGTGTTCTAGGGAACAGGAGATGAGAAGCAGAGAGACCAGCAAGGGGGAGGTTGCCCTTGTCCAGGCAGAAGATGAGTCAGACTAGGGTGGTGGCAAACTTATGGAGGTGGGGATGGACGTGAGGGAAAGTTTTAGGGGAAGATGGACATGACTTTGAGGTGGTTTCAGCATGTAGAGAGAGAGCAAGGACTCATCAGATAGATTCTTATTACATTAGGCAATATACCTACACACACACACACACACACACACACACACACACACACACACACATCCCTATATATCCTATACCCTGCTATAGGATCCACTGTAGCCAGTCAGCATCATGGAGGCTTAGAATAGGCAGAACAAGAACCAATGGGTATGCTGGCGGAGTTCACAGTCTAGGAGGGTGACACCCAAGATCTGACCTTAGTCACTGAAATAGGGAAGAGAAGGTGATGATTTGAAGAGGAAGATATGTTTAGGGTACCTGTGTGGTGACCAGGGAGGGCAGCCAGGCAGGACTGAGCTGAAATGAGAGGTCTGGATTGACAAGATACAGAGAGTTGGTCATGGTAGCACACGGATGGCTTTGACTCTGAGGGAGACGGAGGGGCTATCTAAGGCAAGGGGACCCAGCAGAGAGAGCCTGACCTCTAAAGAAACCAGGTAGCCTATGCTAATTCCCTGCGAGATTCCACCCTCCTGAAAGCTTAAGGGAAGCTCCTGTGAATCCAGCATATTGGGCGTTAACTGCTTAGATGCAAGACTGTAAAACATCGGTGTGTGTGTGTGTGTGTGTGTGTGTGTGTGTGTGTGTGTGTGTGTGCGCGCGGATTTAGCTCAATGGTAGAGCGCTTGCCTAGCAAGCACAAGGCCCGGGGTTTGATCCTCAGCTCAAAAAAAAAAAAAAAAAAAAAAAAAAAAATCAGAAGTGAACTTCTGCCAACTGGGGTTCCCCCATTGTGCTGTAAGTCTGTATTTAAGACCTCTTCCCTCCTTCAATAAATGACGTTCCACATTCCAGAAAGAAAGAAAGAAAGAAAGAAAGAAAGAAAGAAAGAAAGAAAGAAAGAAAGAGAGACAGAAAGGGAGAAAGGAAGGGAGAAAGGAAGAAAGAAAGGAAGGAAGATAGAAACCAGGTACATAAGGGCAGGGCAGAGGAGGGAGGGAGGCCGAGAAGAGGATGGCACTGGGAGACCCAGAGAGTGGGTCACTGCAGAGGCCATGGGAAAAGCCATCAAGGGAAGCATCTGTATTAGTGACTTTTCTTGTTGCTGTGACAGAATGCTTGGCGACAACAACTTTAGGAAGAAAGGATTTAGTCTAGCTCCCAGTTTGAGGGTCTAGTTCATCACGGCAGGGAAGCGTGAGCATAGGAGCTGAGGCAGCTGGTCACAGTGCCTCTGCAGCCAGTAAACCAGAGTGAAGGCGTGCTCACCTTGCTTTCTCTGTTTCATTCAGTCCAGAATTCCAACCCAGGGAACCAAGTCTCTCCTACGTTTACGGTAGCTCTTCCCACCCCCAGTTAATCCATCCAGAAACTCCCTTCACAGAGATTAGTCTCCTAGGTGATTCAGAAACCTGTCAAATTGACAATTCACATTAACCATCGCAGCATCTGATGGATTTGGTTGCAGAGACCACTTCACAATGCTAATCAGAGAAGTTGGGAGCATCAGGGGAATGATGGGCCTGGATCTCAGCAGGTGGAAGTAACAAGAAAAAAGAAGGAGAGAGAGAGAGAGAGAGAGAGAGAGAGAGAGAGAGAGAGAGAGAGAGAGAGAGAAAGGGAACACATTTTGAATCCTTCTTGCCACGGTTTGGAGGAGGAAGTCCTGTAGATGCTTTCAAGGGACAGCAGGTAACAGAGGAACGTAATAAAGAACAGTGGAGGCTAGAAGAGGTTCTTAGGCAGTTGTGAGCTGCTTTGTGTAAGTGCTGTTAACTGAACTCCGGTCCTCTGCAAGAGCTCTGACCACTGAGTCACCTCTCCACACCTCTCCACCCCCCCCCCCCCCCCCCGTGTGTGTGTGTGTGTGTGTGTGTGTGTGTGTGTGTGTGTGTGTGTGTGTGTTTTAAGGTCAAAAGAGGAGGTATCCCCATGTAATCTACGCACATGCATGGAGTACCCACAGGAGTTCCTGTACGCATGCGCGGCCCAACCTTTAAAAGGCCGGTGCCATCTTGCATGACTCTCTCAGTCTCCCTCTTTTCTCTACCCCCCCCATCTCCTCACCCATGTGTGTTTCACACAGGCCTGTCACCTCTATCCTCTTTAATAAAACTCTTCCGTGGTCTTGTTGTGTTCGGGACGTGTTCCTAGCGCCACTTAAAAACTAACAGTATGTGCTAACTTTTATTCACATGGTTCATACTTCAATTTTCACCATTAAGTGCTGCAATGTTTTCAGTGCTGGGGATTGAACCTGGGGCTTTATGCATGTCAGGCCAGCATCTACTGAGCTACACACCCAGCCCTAAGTGTTAGTAAGCAAAGAGTTAAAGGAACCCAAATCTCCAGGCTGTTTCAGGCAGAGCTTCAAGCAGCACCATGTTGGAGTCCCTTAGGTCACCCTGTTCAGTCCTCATCTTCAAGATTGCAAATCCATCTGCAGAGCTCTTGTGTAGCTCCATTCGGAGAAACCAGGCCCCTGGGCGGACTCTTAAGAGACTGATAAACAGGAAGCCTAGTTGATTCCTTTACCAAAAGGGACACACCAGGAACCTGGGGCAGGACACTCCCTGCCCTCCAGCGCCTGTTGAGCAGAGAGGAAGAACACGGGGTGCTCAGTGCTCATTAGCTACCTCTTCCTGACAATAACAATGACTTTGCCCTTCATTGGCCTGGACCAATTTTATTATGGAATAAAATTCAATGCCTCAGAATAGAACGTAATGAGGAGCATTAAAAAATAATGAATCATGCACATTGGATTGTGGGTTTTTTTCTTTACCAGAGTCCAATTATCCTAAAAGCTGATAGGAAAACAAGTCACATCCACCAACCACTTTCAATTCTTAGAAGAGGCTTGCTCTCTCTTCTCTCTCTCTCTCTCTCTCTCTCTCTCTCTCTCTCTCTCTCTCTCTCCTCTGTTTCTCTCTCTCTCAGCTAGAAAACAAATTGTTAAAGTCCTTCATGAGATTCCCAAATTCCACAGCTGTTCTAATAAAAATGTAAACACTGTATATACTGCATACTGTTTTTCTATCACGGCCCAGGTTACAAAACACACTCTACTTCATACTTCTCTCTCTTTCAGAAGTCTTTAATCCTGTTTTTATTTCTAGACAGAGTTTCATTCATCCCAGACTAGCCTCAAACTAGATACATAGCCAAGGCTGATCTTGGACCCTAAATCCTTCTGTCCCTAGCTCCCGCATGCCAGGATTGCAGATGTGCACCACACCCAGTTCCTAGCTCCTTTTTATTGTGGGTTTTAACTCTATTTCTTACTGTGGTAGCAACATTTGGTACTTGAACATTTTCTGAACATCAAGTTCAGGGGAACATTTGCCCCACCTCAAACTTCTCCCACATCCTAACTGAATTTGTTCTCATTAACTGATAACACCTCATTTGTCCTCCTTCTGCCCCTGCTAACCACCTCTCCACTTTCTGTCTCTCTGAGTTCGATTATTCTAGATGTCTCATGTGGAATCATACATGTGTCCATCTGCATCTGGCTTATTTTCTTTACATGTCTGCAAGGATTATCCATGCTGCAGCATGTACTGGGATCTCATTCCTTTATTTCCATTACATAAAGATAGCACTGTGTAGCACGAATTGTTAGAAGGTCTTATTAATAAAAACAAACCCAGAGTCAGGTATTGTGGTGAACGCTGAAAGATCAGAGAAACAGAACCAGCCACAGCTAACCTCACCTCACTGGTTCCTCAGCTGATCTTGTTTCCTCAAACTGGAAGCCTGCCTCTGAGTCCTCATTCGGAATGAATCTCAGCTGAACTACTGCTAAAAGCCTAAAAGCTTAACCAGGCTCTAGTTCCTCCTCCTCACGCCTTATATACCTTTCTGCTTCCTGCCATCACTTCCTGGGATTAAAGGCATGAGTTACCATGCCTGGCTGTTTCCAGTGTGGCTTTGAACTCACAGAGATCCAGGTGGATCTCTGCCTTTGGAATGCTAGGATTAAAGGTATATGTACCACCATTTTCTGGCCTCTATGTCTATCTAGTGGCTGTTCTGTTCTATGACCCAGATACGTTTATTAAGGTGCACAATATATTGAGGGACACAATATCACCACAGCACCGTATATATCCATTCAGTTAGGACTGAACACAGAAATTATTTCCACCTTTGGGCACCTGTGAATGGCACTACTATGAACATGGATATACAGATGTCCATTGAAGCCCCTGCTTTCAATTCCTTTGGGGATATGTCTAGGAATGGACTGATGTTTAAATTTTAAAGGATCTATTGCTTTTTTCCCCCTAACATTAGTGATAGAGATAAGTCAGAAGTTAGTCAGATATAGGACTCTTTGTGGTTGGCATTTGTCCTTGGCACGTGAGTGATCTATTACTGCTCTCAAATCAGAGCTTACATCACTTCCCTTTAATTCCATGATTCAATGTGGCCATCTTATAGGGAGGATCTTTTCCCATCTCTCTTTCTCAGGCCTTCTCCTACAAGACCAGTCACCTCTCTACCAAACCCTACTTATTATTATTATTATTATTATTAAAAATTTGTATGAGTATGTGTACTACAAGCACGCAAAACCCAGAAGGTGGCAGCATATCTCCTAGAACTAGAATAACAAGTAGGTGTGAGCCACCAGGTGGATGCTAGGAATCAAACCCTGGCCCTCTCTAATAGCAGTCAGCACTCTGTGAGCCATCTCTCCAGCCCTGCTTCTGAGGTTTTTGGTGGTTGATTTTGGTTTTTGTTTTTGAGACAGAGTACTTCTGAAGCTTAGGTTGCTGTCTAGCTGAGTATGATCTTAAAGTCTGGTCCTCCTACCTCCATCTTCCAAGTGCTGGGAACAAAGGCATAAGCCACCACACCTTGTTTATGTGGTGTGGGGGACTGAATCCATATTTTTGTGCATGTCACATAAGCACTCTGTCAAATGAGCTACACTCCCAGCCCCCTGAGTCCTAGTTGTTTGTTCTTAAACAAATTCTTTCTTCAGTGTAGGAGTGGTGATGTATTGGGTCCCTAGAGACCTTGATATAAAAGATAATCATGATCTTTATGTCTCTGGGATAAAATCAAGCAAATAACCCTGTTTAGCCAGTTCTCATCATTTTATGTTGAACTAACAAATGAAAAAAGTTGAACGTATATATTCTACCAGGACGGATGAAACTCACCTACCAAACCATGACACTGCAGTGTTCTGTACTTCAAAACAGTGGGAATAAATCTGGTTTGGTGGCCCATGTCTGGAATTCTAGCAGTCAGGAGGCAGAGGCAGGAGGATTGGAGCAACTTCAAGGCCTGTTTAGTTTACATAGTGAGTTTCTGGTCAGCCAGGGATACATAGTCAGAGCTTGTCTCAAACAACAAAACAAAACAGGTACAGAAGCAAGAGCTGGAGATGGGAATGGCGTAAAGACGACGGGCAGCTAAGGAGGTAACACAATCCAATCTGATATGATCAGAAATTGAACTCCAGCTACTCAGGAGGCTGGCTCAGGAGCACAAGAAGAAAGAACAGGCAGAGGAGGAGATTGACAATTTAGAGCACTGGTTCTCAACCTTCCTAATTTTATACAATTCCTCATGGTGTGGTGACATCCAACCATAAAATTATTGTTGATTCATCACAACAGCATTTTGCTACAGTTATGAATCATAATGTAAATACCTACTTTCCAACAGTCTTAGGGACCCCCTGTGTTGCAACCCACAGGTTGAGAACCATAGGTTTAGAAGAATGATTGAGTAGTATATATGAGTCTCTGGGTCTAATTCCCAATACTAATTTTATTAGTATTTAAACTATCAACTTTGTTAAACTTGGCCTAACCTAGAGTCACCTGGGAAGAGAATTGTAGTAGTTTCAAAGAAAGTGGCCCCCAAAGGGAGTGGCACTATTAGGAGATGTGACCTTGTTGGAAGAAGTGTGTCACTGTGGGGGCAGGCTTTGAGGTCTTTTTCCCAAGCTTCACTCAGTGTGGCAGCCAGTCAATTTCCTGTTGCCTACAAGATGTAGGACTCTAAGCTGCTCCAGCACATCTGCCTGCATGCCACCATGCTCCCCATCATGGTGATAATGGACTTAACCACTGAACTGTAAGTGTTTTCTTCATAGGAGTTGCCATGGTCATAGTGTATCTTCACCACAATAAAAACTCTGAGACAGAAGTCTTAATAAGTGGATATCTAGACCAGTTTAGGTCTACAAGTTTGCCTGTGATGAATTGTCTTGAGTCTTAGTAATAGGAAGAGCCACTGTGAGTAACACTATTTCCTAGGCTGGACCCTGAACTATATATGAGGTAGCAAGCAGGCAGCATGGATGCATTTATCTCTCTCGGCTCTTGAATGTGGGTACAATGCAACCAGCTGCCTGTTCCTATCACAACTTCCCAGAAATGATAGACTGAGGCTTGGACTCGTAAGACAAACAAACCCCCTTCTCCCCTAAGCTGTTTTTTGTATGGATACTTTATCACAGTAACAGAAATGAAATGAGAAAATACCAAATGAAAGGAGGTTAAGGCACCGAAGAGAAATCCCAGGTTAGTCATTTTCTAGGAGGCCCTGGAAAAGAAACTTAACCTCTGAGTCATATACTTCTCATTTTTGAGAAGGGATTATAATTTCTGCCTCACTGGGGATAGTTATGGGGTTGAGTTATGGGGTAGTTATAGGGGTGGGTATGGAAGTCCAAGTACAGGGTCTAGCTCACAGAAGACACTAAACACTGATGAGCAGATGGATCAATAACCCAGCAGAAAGTGTGTGCAACTTAGAATCTGTTTAAAGAAATAAAATGTTAATGTTTTCATGCATTTTGTGTTATCTTTTACAGCTATAAGTGGTACCAGGTAATAAAAATGAGGTATGTCAATGAACAAGCATGACTCATGGTGGAAATGTCTAAGAATCAATTACTGGTTCCAACATCAAAGAAACAGTGAAAGATGTAAAAATATCCCATAGCCTAGGATGTGCCAAAATGGCTGTGTGGGATAGAACTCTTAACTGATAATAAGATTCTGAACATTCACGGTAGGGGATGGTGGGTAGAAAGAAAAAGAAAAAAATCCCCATAGGAACAAGTGAAACCAGGCATGCTGTTGCACATCCAGAATCCCAGAACTCAGGAGGTGGAGGCAGGAGGATCAGAAATGAAAGGTCATTTTTAAAAACACTTAAAAAAAAAGTTTATTTATTATGTGTACAGTGTTCTGGTTGCATGTATGCTTGCATGCCAGAAGAAGGCACCAGAACTCATTACAGATGGTTATGAGCCACCATGTGGTTGCTGGGAATTAAACTCAGGACCTCTGGAAGAGCAGCCAGTGCTCTTAACCACTGAGCCATCTCTCCAGCCTGCAAGGTCATTCCTGATTACATACAAAGAACAAAAATGAACAACAAATAAATCATCAAGTGAGAAGACTAATACGTCCTACATCTGGATTAGGTCTGAGCTAAATGATTCTGGGATCGTGGCCCTAAAAGTTGGGGGCTGATCCCAAGAGCTGTATAGTCTCTGAGCTCTTCAGCTAAGGCCCAGAGCCTGACCAGATGCCCCCCTGAACTCTGGAGGTCCAACCTGCTGCTGAGGCCTACCTCTCCATCAGGGAAGACGCTTGCCTCTCTTTCACACTATTTTGGAGTTTGAGGGCTGGAGTCCACCAGCCAGTCAGCCCTCTTGCTGTCTCTGTCTAGGGTGCTGTCCAGGTGCTGAGAGCCAGGAGTCTACATGACTGCAGAATGGGAGTGGAGCTGTCCAGCGTGAGAAGTCAGCAACTTGGGAGCATGGAGGATCTTGAAGTTCTGCAGATGCATACAGTGTCTAGGACTCAGAGCCTCTGACCCGAGCCAGCATAGCCCAGAGGGCCCTTGGAGGCCATGCCCTGCTGTACAAAGGAAAAAGCTGAGGCACAGATAGGACAGGATTGGCTCAGAGCACACTGGGTCTAAGTGTTCTCCTGTATCTCTGTACTGCGAACTTCTATTATACAGAATCAAACACTTATTCACCAGTATCTATAGTGATTCGCTATGGTAGCACCATTAACAGTATCTATCCTCTTTTTTCCAGATCCGAGAGGCAGGCACAGAGACACATGAGATGACAAGCTTAAGGGACTGGAGCCAATAGTGAGAGCAGTGTGCCCGGGAAGGGTGCCCAGGGAGGGATCATTTAAGCCGGACAGGAAAAAGGCATTCACTGGGAGGGGAGTTGGGGGAGGACTCTGTAGGAAGAGGGGCCAGAGGAAGAAGCATGGCAGGTACATGTGGCCCATGGAGGATGGCAGAAAGTTAGATGGAAGCAGTGGGTGCAGTAGGGTTGTGGGACCCTCAGTTCACGTCATAGAAGCAGAGCTTGAATGAGAGTCCTCCCTGAGAGTGCACCCAAGGGGGATGGCTCAATTCTCCAACTGTGCTGTAGGTTCCCTCCAAGTGAGAGTCAGCACCCAGGATTGGGGTCTCGTGGCCTCTTATAGAAACTCAAGAGCTGGCTGCCAAGGCACAAGCCATTGGAGTGCTCACGCCTGCCTCCTTGTATATTTGGTTGGGGGTTGGGGAGAAGTAAGGCTAAAGAGAGCTGGGGGAGAGAAGACATGTCATCCTGAGCAGAACTTGGCTCAGGGTGGGGCCTGACAAGGAGGTAAAGAGAATTCACATTCATCGTCTTTGCTGGGTATTTTGCTCCACTCCCAATACTTTATATGTGCTATTGTTTGGTTTTAGAGACAGGGTCTCCAAGTGATCCTCCTACCTCAGATTCCTAAGCGCTGGGATGACAGGTGTGAGTTACCACACTTGACCCCACACATGCTATCTTAGTCAATCCTCCTAGCAACCTTCACTTTACAGCTGTGGAAAGGGAGGCTCAGGGAAATGAGATAGCCCTCCATTCTTCCACAGGTTATTCCCAGTGAGGTTACTACTGCAGACCGGAAGTCAGCGGACCCCTCTGCTCAGGAACTTCCCTTCTGCTTGCTGCCTTGCCCGCCTTTCTCAGGGTAGCATGAGAAGCTGCCATCTAACCTTCCTCCCTCCCTTCTCTTATGTAGGGCAGACCCACAAGGAGGTCTGAGGTCCCCCCAGTTGCAACCCTAGTTTTGCTTCCAGGCATTTGCCTAATGACCCTGTGCTCGTCTCACCCTGTTTCAATGTCTGTTTCTTGGAAGACCTGGGCTGGCACAGCTGCCCAGTGGGTGGTGGCTGACTGGGTACAGACCATTCATTCCTCTGCACGGCAGGGCATGCCATCTTCCACGACACAGTTGGATGCATCTGAAACTTATCAGGGAGCGCCTCCCTGGCTTCCCCTCAGTGTGTGCACATGGCAGAGCCCCTCAGCCTTATTCCTTCAGCAGCTCACGCCTCCTTCTAGGAGGAGTTGGCTGACCCTGGAACTGCAGAGAACTCCATGTACCTGTCACTTCTTGTTTTCCCCTGGACTCCAGACTGAGGAAGGCGATCTGTGTGGGTTTATTTCCCCATCAGAAAGAGTCTTCACGCCTGTTTTACAGCTGCCTTTCAGTTTCGATTTTTATTGCACCTCGGGGCTGAGCAATTCCCTCTACAGTGATAATGTTCAAAATCTCCTGAGCTCCCACAGTCCTTATAACCTGAAAACAAATGAAACAGGAAGTAATCCCACAGATGGTGTAGACGCCCCCAGATGGGGGGAGAGCATGGTTCCTAAAAGGCTGCATAAACAGACTCCTTCTGAAAACTAAATCAAGTTCAATAAATGCAATCCTGAATCTACAGCTTAATTCTCCTTTTGTTCCCGAGACTGGGAAACAGAGTGGTATCAGTGTGAAAAAAAAGATTATCTTTCATGGAGTCATTTTGCAAGTTCATAGTTCCTCATGATTGATTTCTGGAAAGCCAAATATATTATTAGCCATAAAATTGGTAAAAAGAAAAGATGATCTTATTCCCCTCACTTTGAGAAATCTATAGGGATCACTGAACTCATACCTTGAAAACAATGACTTCCAAGTAACCATGGCTGTTCCAGGCAGAGGGGATGACTGTGAACATTTTTAGATTCATGTGTTGGGAGATGGGAGGACACCTGGATTGAAAATGTGCTATTCAGAGCTGGAGAGATGGCTATGCTAGCAGAAAGCTCGCTATGTAAACCTGAAGACCTGTGTTTGGACCCCTGGCATCCACATGAAAATACAGATGTGAGAGCACACATCTGTAACCTCAACACTGTGGAGGGTGGAGATGAGCAGATCCATGGAGCTCACTGTCCAACCAGTCCAGCCAAGTCAATGACCTCAAGACTCAGTAAGAAACCCTATCCCGTCTCAAAAACGTAAGGAGAATGACTGAGAAAGACACCTGGTGTTGACCTCTGATGTCCAAATACGCACAAACTGCCATACACATGTGCACATACATGAATACACACATGCACATACATGCACACATCTGCTGCTTTTGTACATCCTGACACCTCCACAGTTTATATGTGCTGGTCTAACCAGTGATAACAAGTACTTTTCCACAGGGCTGTCCATGCTGACCTTAGCCAGTTGGTGTCAGGCCTACATCAGCAAATTATGAGCTGCCAAGAAATCCAGCTGTAGCTAGAAGAAGTGAGGGTCATGGGGCTGTTGATAAGAATGACAAGAAAATATACTAGAGGCACAGATGCCCCCCCCAAGAAGTGTGAGAGAGCAAAGTTCTTGAAAAGCTGTATAAGCAGACACCACATATTGAATCAAATTTCATAAAAGGAACTCTAAATCTATGAGTTATTCCCCACTTTTCTTCCCTAGATCCAGATAATGCGTAGCATATACTGAGTAAATGTTTTTAGGGTGAACAACTGACTAATAGAGTTAGTTGAAGCTCAGATTTTTATATGAATGATTTCTGAGAAGCATAAAATAAGATGGAAGCAGCCTAAATAATGCTTACCTAGTATGAGAGCCTAGAATCCATTACAAACACCCCAGGCCCAGGCCATGCTCTCTCAGTCCCTAACATTCTTTTTGTTTATTTTTCCTGATCCAAGTCAACTAGCAACTCTGGACCTATTGTTTTGTTTTCTTCCTTCTTCCCTTCCTTCCTTCCTTCCTTCCTTCCTTCCTTCCTTCCTTCCTTCCTCCTTTCTCTCTCTCTCTCTCTCTCTCTCTCTCTCTCTCTCTCTCTCTCTCTTTCAGGGGTGGGGTTTGAAACAGGGTTTCTCTGTGAAACAGTTCTGGCTGTACTGGAACTCACTTTGTAGACCAGGCTGGCCTCGAGTAGAGATCCCCTGCCTCTGCCTCTTGAGTGCTGGGATTAAAGGTGTGTGCCACCACTGCCAGACCACCTATTGTTTTCTTAGTCTTGATAGTTTTACTGACAGTGAACAGTAAAAGCTCCTCTGTAATTCAACTATTCCTGCACTCAAGAAAGCAATCACAGACTACAACAGCAACCATTCTTGTCCCTGGAACCCACTTCCTCCCTTAGACAGGGCAGCCAACCCCAGATTACAACCAAACCAGTATATACCAGTTTGCACCTCAGGAAGTCAGTTCTTTCCTTCTACCAGGTGGGTCCCGGTGAAGAACTCGGGTCATCAGACTTGGTGGCAAGTACTTTTACACACTGGGCCATCTCACAGACTCCTACTAGTCTTAAAAGTAGTTCAAGGGAGATCTCAAGAGGTAGCTCAACAGCTGAGATCACTAGCTGCTCTTCTAGAGGAGCCAGTTCAATTCTCAGATTCCCAGTTCCCACATGGTGGCTCATAACCATCTGTGGCTCCATTCCCAAGGGATCCAATGCCCTCTTCTAGCCTCTGTAAGAGTACCAGATGCACGCAGGCAAAAACACCCATACACATAAAACACATCATTTTTAAAGAGCACGTCAAGACTGAGTATGGTAGTTAAGTTGGCCAGTTGTTTGCTATGCAGGCATGAGTTGGAATTTAATTCTCAGAATCCAAATTAAAATCATTTTCAAATCCCTGAGCACACAATGCATGCTGACTGAAACAGAACCCATAGCAAACAACTTCAGAAGATGAGCACATGCCTGGAAAGGTGAGCATGTATCAGAAACCAGGCAAGTTTCACAGATGCTCAGGTTGGTCACCACCCGGATGTAGCAGAACGTAAACGCCAGCCAGGGTGCTGATTCTGTAATTAATCTTGTTAAGGACAACATGTGAAACACATACCTCTAACATATAGCATTTTTAAATAGTTGAGGGTCTATACACCATATCGTGATGAACAGGACTAAGAGATATATGAAGTCCACCTGACCCAGCAAAGTCATTGTTATTAAGTATTTCAGTCATCTGGTGACAATTTCTAAGCCAGCAAGTTTGAATGAGATGGAGTTCTAAATCTCATTCTTCTGCCTGAGATAGTGGAAACATCATACTTACATCCTTGTCTACATGTAGCTTATTAAAGAGCAGATATGAAAACATCCTTGAGATAACATACTTGTCACAGAGCCTTGTAAAGTATTTAAGCAAATGATGGATACTAGTAACTAATGATGGGTCACAGAAGATCCAAATGGTCAAAGAGTTTGAGTCAACGCTTGACCAAGAACCATACAGATGAGATACAGCCTCTTATACCTCTTGGTTGGATTTTTTAGTCAGCCAATGTTCAACCACCCTCCATGGTAGATGAATAAAGTCAGCCTGTGATAACCTCTCCAGGTCATCAGGAGTTCTGTCTTCTGATAGAGTATAACCAGTTGAACCCAGATGTGTTTGCTTGGTCACTATATCTAATAGCCAAGTCACTGATTACAGAGACTAGTTCAGTTGGTTATATGGTGCTCAGTGGGAGATTCTCGTCTTTGATTATCTTGGTGTGTCAATTACTCCCCCAGCAAAACCCAATCCCTGGATCTTAAGGGACCATCAATAAGCACCTGCTAGAAATGAGTGGCATTATCTCTGTACTTGTGGAGTGTAATGCTTAGTGGTCCCTTATCAACTCTTTCCCTGTACTGATCAGGTTACAGAATCTAGCCAGTCTCTGGATTGTCTTGTCTCCCTTGGAAGGTAACTGAGGAGGAAGTGCACCTCTTCTGATACAAGGTCTGACTGATGAGGCATCACATGAAGAAAAGTCTGAAGAGTGTTGTTACCACATAAGTATCATTATTCTTCCTAACCCAATACCATTCTCTCAGGACCAGAGTGTCTCCACGCGTCCCAGCTTTCCTGGATTTTGTATGTTCTGTTATTCACCCTCTTGGAAGATTGAAAAGCTTCCCATCAGTCAAGATGTTAGCCAACCTAGAAACACTCCTGCTAAGTCTAGTGTGATATAACTGTTTACCAAAGAGTTCCAGGTGAGCAGTCCTATATTCAAATGTCCCAAACCATTTATCTTCTGTGGTGGTTGCTATGGTTTAAATGAGAGATGTCCTCTATGTCTCACATATTTGATTGCTTGGTCCTCAGCTGCTGATGGCACTGTGTGGGGAGACTGCAGACCTTTAGGAGGTAGAGCCTTGCTGGAGGATGTGTGTCACAGGGGATGGGCTCTCAGGGTTTATAGCCTTGCCTCATCTCATGTCCTGCCAACCCCCCTCCACTCTCTCCTCTACAATCCTTCTGGCCAACCCTGTGCTAACAAAATCAGCCAGCTTCCTCTTCCTGCTGCCAAGGCTTCTCTGCCATTATGGACTCCAGCCTTCTAGAAGTATAAGACAAAATGAAGTCCTCTTCAAGCTGCTTTTGGTCATGTGTTTTATCTGCAGCAACAGAAAAGTAGCTAATACAACAGTCTATTCCGAAATGACGTTACTGAAGTCAGAATTCAAGTCTAACGCAAACATCTTCTCCAGGCACACATCACTGAAATCGTCATATGAAAAGGGCACAGGCTGAACCCAACGTTTAAGGACATGCTTGTTAACTGTGAGTCAGATGACCAGATTTGATGATGACCGCTGGCCATTCTCCAGGTTTCGATGGCTGTCCCTTGATGAATTCAAGTTTGACTAAGAGTGTTGGGGGTGCACAGAGGTGTCCTAGTGAGATCTGAGCTTGTTTTACCAGCAGGGCTGCATAAAGGGATGGCTGGATCACATGTGTGGTTACCAGATGTTTGGAAGGGTCTGCACTTGGGCTGTGTGGTATACCTTGATCTAGCAAGGGGGTGGTCTTTTGCCCTGCCCCTTGGCATGTTATGCAAAGCCCTTTTGAAAAGACAGAAGGGGCCAGTGGGTTTTGACCCAGGTCCTCCCGAAGCTATCCTGTGTTTCTGTCTGTCTCCTCTCCGCTATCTATCTACAAACTCCTTATCCCTCTCTCTTCCTCATAGGAACCCTGTAAAAGGTGGGAGCTGGTCTCCCACAGAAGACATCAAGGAGTTTCTTCCTTAAAGTTTCACATGCTGATGGTAATTCATCATCAACTTGCATCTTGTGTGACTCCTCTGTCCCTCAGACTCTAGTCTCTATTTCCAAGAAACACCATGACTTTGTGCCATAATCAGCTCAAGAGCGGAGAGCCTCACTGGCCTGGAACTGTACCAAATAGGCCAAGGCAGGTGACCAGCAAGCTGCCAGGGATCCAGCTGTCTCCATGGCTGCTGGAATTTTAATCGCACTACCACACCTGGCCCTTTACACAGTTTCTGGATGCTGTGGGGCGAGTTCTTTGTCAACTGAGTCATTTCTTTGACCTTTTTGTTCTTTTGGTGGTTGTTTTTGTTTTGAGAGAGGGTCTTGCTGTGTAGCCCAGGCTGGTCTCAAAGCCACGTTCCTCTTGCTTCAGTGTCCTAAGTGCTTGTTCTACTAATGTCTAGTTCTGCTGAGTCATCACTGTGGGGTGTGTGTGTGTGTGTGTGTGTGTGTGTGTGTGTGTGTGTTATTCGTATACAGGCACACTATCCTATTCATGCCCACAGTAGAGGCTAAAGGCTGTCTTCTGTTAATCCCACTACCACAATTTAAAGCCAAATTTGAAGCAAGCTTTATTTAAATACTGGCCAGGTGGATGGACTATTGCCAGGTCCATACCCAGTTTCCCAGGAAATGGCCTGGAGTTACAGTTTGCAGCAGCTTAAGTATTTCCCATCAGGTCCAATCCTGACATTTTTCTACCTACACCCAATCAGGGGTAAGCATACCTCCTAATGTATTTCCTGCCTGTGAACTTTCCTCCCACGTGTGATCAAGCACATCCGATGCAGATGGGTCAAACAAACTTGTTTAGAGGAGTGAAAAAAAGCTTATTATCTTCTATAAACAGTAGCCCCCAGCATTTCAGGAACTATCTGTCTTTGGGCAAGGGGCTTGCAGATCAGAGGCATTTTTGATTCATGGGTCTCTAAGGCATAGCAATTAAAACTTACAGTGTAATTTTGGCGCTCACACTTTCTCCACCTCTCTCCACCAGACCTCTTGCCAAACCAGAGCTCAGGTTTATACAGACCGGGCAGCCTGTCTCCAGATCCTCCCGTGCTTAGATGCACATGCTGCCATGCCCAGCTTTTATGTAAGAGCTGGGGATCTGAACTCGGGTCTTCCTGCTTGCACAGAGCCATCTCCCCAGATGCTCTGCTGGGGTCTATTGCAAATACCTTTACAATTTTTATTTTCATACCCACACACTGTAAAAGTGTCTTTCTAAGCCTGTATTTCAGCGTTGTCTGCTCACCCCTCCCACCAACCCCACAAAGCAGGTTCAGAGGTGCAACCTGATTAGCTCAAGGTCACACCTCTGGAACTCAGCAGAGTCCTATGTGACTCCAAGCTTAGTGCCCTTTCCACCTAGACAGTTCTCTCCAGGGCCTCATTAGCATTTTTTGTCATCTGCCAAAGTCTGCTCTTCCTGGACAAGAACAAAGCCAAACCTTCATCTTATCTGAAGGAGAGCACCAGGGTTTGGTTTCCTCTGTTCACTCGATCCTGAGCAGCACACCACTCTAGGGTCCTGCGCCAGCTTTTGCTGCAGGTGAGTGGGAGACCTGATTTCTGCCTGGAGTGGTCTTAGGTAAACAGCCCCCCAACACACACACACACACACACACACACACACACACACACACACACACACAGACTGCTTGCCTAGCTCTACCCCATCCTGGGCTGTTTTCTGGTGCCCAGATGTTTCCAGTACTTCAATGCTATTCCTGTCGCAGGAATGAGGCAGAGTAGCTTCCGTCCCTGCAGAAAAACTGGCCCAGGAGCTTCCTGCAGTAACCTGAGATGCCCATGGAGCCAGGCTACATTCCCAGCTGCAAACAGCTGTGCAAAAGGACTCCGTGGAGGTTGGGGAAAGGACAGCAACATGACCAGATTAGCAACTGTGGTTATTCACCTGAGCAAAAGGCTAGGACTCAGACGGATGGCACACCTTCTAGAAGTCAGAACACTATGGTTTTCTCATCTGTAGGATGGGGAGCCCATTGAACCTTCTCTTCTAACATGGCAACACGGAGCTGTTGTGAGGATCATGATGTCATAAACGGGAAAGGCCTGCAGATCTACGAGGACAGGTGACTCCCAGAATACCAGCAAGCTGTATCCTCTTGGACGAGCTGAGGAGCCAGGACATGTTGATCCTGATTTGACAAGCCAAAAGGTAGCAATGGGGAGAAGTAGCCTGGCTTGTGGAGAGCATCAGCTGGGGAAAGACTGACTCTGGAGAATCCCTGGAAGTCTGCAGAGACTAGCTCCGCTCACAGGAGGTGGCTTTGGGGTGCTTCCTAGGCTAAGGTCACAGCTGGAATTCAGTCCAGGCCTCTTTGACTCTGAGGCAGGTGTCCTCTCTGCCTCCCACAGCCTCTGTCTCTCCTTGCTCTTCCTCTTCCTATAGAGAGGCTGGACATGATACAGGAATGAGCAGGAAGGCAGCTCTTCAGTTAGACAAGGCTACCTGTGTCCTGCTCCCAACCCATACAAGCACTTCCTGTCACTGCCTTCAGAGCCTGAGAGACCTGCACTGAAATTCCAGTTGTGTGACCTTGGGCAAGTTCAGGAGCATCTCTAGGCCTTGATTGTTTTATCAGCCATAAGAAGCAGCTTGTGGGGGCCAGGAAGGTAGCGCAGCATGAGGACTTGAATTCAGTACCCAGAACCCACATAAAAGCCAGATGCACTAGTGCATGCTTGCCATCCCAGCACTGGGGAGGCAGATCTTGGTGGATCCTTCAGTTTCCCAGCCAGCTAGGCTAGTCAAACCAGCGAGCTCCAAGTCTATGAAGTGACCCTGTCTTATAAAACAAGGTGGATGGCACCTGAAGAGTGTGACATCTGAGGTTGACTTCTGGTCTCTACGCCCATATACACGACCCTCTTCCCACCCCAACACACACAAAGATGTTTGCAGTTTGCAGTATCTGGCAGGCAGTAGGAAACAAGTATTCCCAAGTTAGCTGGAGAATTCGTGACCCAGTTCTCCAGATCTACACCCAGCCCCAGACCTCTCCTCTTCCTTCTCACTGGAACCATGCAGCTGTTGGTGACTTAACTAACCCTTGTCACTGAGGACATCTACAGGTTGAGTCCATGGGGAACTTCCGGGCACAGCTCCCTCCCTTAGGGATCCAGTTGCCAAGGCTGCTTCTCACTGAGACCAGAAGATGATAGGTCTGCTCCTCCCCTGGGCTGGAAACTATGCTCTACAGGCAAGAGTGGCCCTCTGAGGGGCCAACATTCCCACCAGGCACACAGGAGAGCTATAGAAACTATACTAACCAAAGCCTGGCCTAGAAGCTGCTCCCCAGCCCTAGCAACCTAAAGCTCCACAGCTCTGCCCCTGGAGTCAGCAGAGAAGAGGGGGTCTTCAGAGAGCTGCCCAGAGAGGCTGAGCCCTCCACAGCAGACCTGGGGACCCCAAGCATCCGTGGAATTTGAGAGGACACTGGAAGACCCAAGTCAGAGCCTGAGACGAGCTACTGCCCTACAGGGAAGCCCCTTCGTAGCTTTTATCCACCTGCATATAAAGCCTTTATCTCCAAATACCATGCACAGAGATGTTTCCTATTGTATCTCCCAGCCCCATCATGATGTCTTAGCACAACCACCATAGCTGGCAGAAAGCCAACTGCAAGGCATTTAGTAAATGGGCTTTGAGTTACGAGGAAAGAAACTCAGCTGGATTCTTTGGGGGTTCTCAAAGATACTTGAGAGTTCTGTGTCAGACTTTTCATGGCTGTCACAGATACCTGATCGACATGATGTAAAAGAAGCAAAGATTCATTTCAGCTCACAGTTTCCTGGGTCTCCACTCATGGTCTGCTTATTCCATTGCTTTCAGTACTGTGGTAAACAGAGCATCATGAGGTAGAGAAATGCTTCACCTTATGCAGGCTGAGAAGCAGAAAAAGGGGATAACAGAAAGGGGCCAGGGCAAGATATAACCACTAAAGCCATGGGTTGGAGCTCACCAAGGTTTCCTAGTGGCTTTATCCAGCAGAACTGTATAAGAGGTTGATTGGACCATACGCTTGAGTACCAGGTGTTTGGAAGGGTCTACACATGGCTGTAACTAGCAAGGGGGAGGTCCTTTGCCTCTCCCCTTGGCATCTTTATAAAAAGCCCTTTGGAATAAAGTTCTGGGCTGGTGGGTAAGGATCCAGGCCCAACTGAGACAATCCTATGTTTCTCTCTCCTCTGTTTCTATCTAAATTTCTTATCCCTCCCTCCTCAAGAGTCCCTGGGGTAAAGTGGGAGCTTGTCTCCTACAGCCATGACCCCAGGGACCTGCTTCCTCTAACTAGTCCCCACTTTCTACCTCTCACCACTACCAGATAATGCTGCCATATCATAACTCCATCAGGAGTGAGTCCATTGACTGGGTCAGAGTCTCCAGGATCCAGTCACTTTCCCAAAGTCCCTGTATTAGTTACTTTTCTACTACTGTGAAGAGACACCATGACTGAGGCAACTTATAAAAGAAAGCATTTAATTTGTCTTACAGTTTCAGAGAGTGAGAGTCCATGATGGAGGAGCAGAGGCATGGTGGCAAGAACAGCTAAGAAGCTTCATCTTCATCCAGAAGCAGGAAGCAGAAAGCACACTGGGAATGGACTAAGTCTTCTAAAACCTCAGAGCCCACTTAAGAACGCACCTCCTCCAACAAAGCTAACAATACCTCCTAATCCTTCCCAAACAGTTCCACCAACCAGGGCCCAAGTATTCAAACATGTGCGTCTATGGCAGCCTTTCTCATTCAAAACACCACAGAAGAGGGCATCCTGAAGCTAGGTTCTAGTACATAAGCCTGTGGGAGACATTTTACATTGAAAGTATAACAAGTAAAATGAGCAAGGGAATGTTAGGAGACATTGTTTATCCTGTGATCCACCTGCCAGTAAAATAATACAGTTTCAGTGGTTTAAAGACAAAGTCTGGGCTGGCAATGTAGCTCACTTGGTAGAGTGCTTGCCCAGCATGCGTGGGGCCCTGGATTTCATCCCTAGCACCACGTAAACAGGGCATAGTGGTGCACACACATGTTAGCTGTCTTTACTGGCTGAGCCATCTCAGTGGCCAGGCTTCAGGTTTAGATAAGGAATACTTAATCTGTGTATGTGTATGTACGTGTTTTCTATCAAGTCATAATACACATGTCACTGTTAGTATTTCAGCATGTAGATTTGTAATCATTTGCAAAATATAGAGCAATATAGAAACTATGCATAGAATATACAAATATCAATACAAACTATATATAAGCTATATATCAGTATCTTTCTCTCTATACATTTATACTTATCTACTGCATTGCTACAGATGGACCAAGGGCCTCATGCACAACAGACAGTGTTATGCCATGAACTATACCCTCAGTTGGAAGTGAGCCATCTCTCAGCCATCCTGACACTTCTGGTAGCATACATACCTCATGGTAATTGGAATCCAGGTGCCTTTAGGAAACCTCAGACCCTTAGAGGCTAGACAGGTTTGTATCAGAGGTTAAGGAGTGACATGTGAGGAGGGTTAACAACCAAAAGTGGGAGAAAGGGCATTCCTAGCTATTTGGCACTTACTCTGCACTGGGCAAGGGGGGGCTGTGGTGTATTCCCATCTTCTCAGCTCAAACTCTTGGCAAAGAACTTTCTCCAGACACTGCTCTGGGAAGATACTGTCAACTCTTGAAGCTGCCTTCCCAGACTCTTTCAGCTGATTGGCTCTTTCAGCCCTCATGACTGTCTATTTTTAAGGTCTTGTTCCCATTTTACCATTAGGAAGCCAGGTCTCAAGAGAGATGAGGTTATGTTCCTCAAAGCACTCAATGGTAGAGCCAGGATTCATTCCCAGTCTGTCAGAATCCAAAGCCTGGATTTCTCCTCTTTTCAAGCCTGGAGACCATGAGAGAGACGATTCCATTGCAGCATTCCCAGGAAGTCCCACAGCACTTTTATTTTTTATTTTGTTTTGTTGAGGTGAGGCCTTATGTAGTCTAGGCTGGCTAGGTCCCAAACTCAACATTTAGCAGAGGATGACCTTGAACTTCTGATTACCCTATCTTGACCTCTAGGGTGCTGAGATTATGGTTGTGTTTGTGTGGTGCTGTGATCCAACTCAGGGCTTCATGCACCCCAGGTAAGCACTGTATGTGTTGGAGATGGGAGGGCAGACATATAAGCCCCAGTGTTACCCTGTCCTGGTGTTGACCTCTAGACTGGCCTACAGCCAACCAGGAAGGGGCAGAGGGAAGTGAGCTTCTGGGGATTTTCCAGTGAGATTTAAAGGGAAAAGCCCAAACTTGAGGAGAAAAGGACATTGGCTCCCCTGGGACTGGAGTTACAGACAGTTGTGAGCCACCATGTGGGTGGTGGGAATCAAACCTATGTCCTCTGGAAGAGCAACCAAGTGCTCTTAACCTCTGAGCCACCTCTCCAGCTCCACCCTATGCATTTTTCCAGAAACTAAGCTGGGATTTTAAAGCTCAAAGGCCTTAGGCCCACAGGTAGGTGCCAATCTGGAAGGCTGAAACAACACATAGATTCAAGCCCAGGTTTTCTTACAAATCAGCTGAGAAGCTTAACTCTCCGAGTCTTAGCTCCATTATCGCCAAAGTGGGGAATAGTAAGTTCAAGTTGTTAAGATGGTGGATGGAGACACTTGGTGTTTAATGAATGCTTAGTCACTGTTTGAGGGGACACAACAGGTACCACCCCCACAGCAGGACAGCAGGACAAAGAAGTAAAGCACAGTGAATGTACTGCAAGTTTCGTGTAACTTTGAAGACATCATAAATGAAGACCCAAAGACCTGGGGAGAACTCAGTTTTCCCCATTATGCTCAGTGGAGAATGGACTAGCATGTAGAAATGGGATTGGGCAGAAGTGCCAGGTCTTAATGGTAACAAACAAGGTTGCCAGCAATGCCTGCATGTTCAGCTTCTTAACCTCCCTCTGCAACATTTGCCCCCACTTGGATAGGACAGTGACCTGTCCTGGGAGGGTCTTTGTGGAAGGAAGTAAGACTGGCCTGCCTAGGTTTTACGGCTTGTTTATTTTTAGGATTTTCTGGGAACAAATGAAGAAAGGTGAAGGGAAGGTGGGGGACTCTTTCAATACCTGTCACTTACAGGTACTTAGCATGCCAAAGCTGAGCATTGGGGCTGTCATGGTCCAATCCCCATGCTTGCCCCCCTCCCTCTATGGTGGCCTACTGTCCCAGGGATAGGGCATAGCTTGAGTGGGCAACAGCTGTGATTACCAAGGGAGACTTGTGCTTGACTGGGCACATTAACTTTCCATCCCTGGGAGGGTGTGTCACAGGCCTGCCTCTTCCCAGGGATTATAGACAGTTAACAGTTACTGGGGAGAGAGGTTACTTTTCTTCCATGGTGCAGTTGCCCATGCTCTCCTAAGGAAGCCCAATTAAACTCACTGTCTCACCCAGCAACATAGGAATACCATCATTTCTTGTTTCTGTCATGTGTGCCCTATCTGGACTGAGGAGATGCTTGGTCACTATGTAGATGAAGATCTTCCCCTTCCCTTCCCTCTAGGAGGGAAAAGCAATGGCCTGATCTTGAGAGTCTCTTTTGAGTATCAGAACTGCTTGGATTCTATGGCAATGGCCATTATGCATTCTACATAGTGACCAAAAGTTCGCACAGAACTCTTCCGGTTCTCACCCTCCCATACCCCCCCTTTGTTTTTATCATAGAGGGTGCTGTCTTTGTCAGAGTTGGCCCACAGCAAAGCCTGGACAGCAGTCTCAGTAAACCTAGAGGCCCAGGCAGCATTCTGGGTGCCTTAACCAAAACCAAAGCTGGAGCCTGGAACAGAGCATCCACTGGCTCATCTGGGACTGGCCTTGAGCAAATGACAGCATCATTTGAACCATCTTTGCCAAGTGGGGGTTGAACTTGAGGCCAGTGACCTGAAAAAGGTAGGGACAGAGCTCTTCACCTGGCTGTGTGTGGGGATTGGCAGTTAACACTCTGCTCTGGGCCCTGCTTCATGGCTCAAGGAACGACTCTTCTCCAGCAAAGCACAGCGATCTCAACTAGTTCTGGAAAAAAACAAAACAACAAAAAACAACAACAACCCTATGAGGCTCAGATCATATAAATGCAACTTTGCCAGGTACTATGGTGTTGCATTAACTTTTTAAAAAATAGATTTAAAAAAAAATTTAGTTGTGTGTATGAAAGAGAAAGAGAGTGCTTGTGTTGTGTATGTGTGTGCCAGTGCCTACAAAGGTCAGAAGAGGAGGCTGGATCCCTTGGTGGTGGAGTTACAAGCATTTGTGAGCCACCTAGCCTGGGTGGTGGGATTAGAACTCTGATCCTCATGATTGAACCATAAGTGCTCATAACTGCTGGGCCATCTCTCTAAGCATTAACTCTTTCTGGAGCTAAGTGAACAGATATCTGTTACCCTAGATAGGATACAAATGACAGACCCAAGTAAGGCTTCCAGCAAGGCCAAGCCCAGTAAACCAGTGAGTTCACTGGGCTTACCTGCAGAAGCATGGTGAGGAGTTGCTTCAGGAGTGTGAGTGATCTCAGTACCATCAACACTTCACTGAAAAGTCTCACTCCAGCAGGGATGGTGATTCCCACAGCTGGATAGATGGAGCCCCTCCTTCAGAAAACCTCCCATACTTCACAAACTCAAGCACTTCCAGAGACTGTGAGACCATGTGCCTCTGGGGAGGAGCTGCATACAGCTGGCAGGGATATCTCAGGTGAGGGGCTGATGACCTTCCCCTTCCCTTTCTTCTGTGAGAGAAAAGCAACAGGCCTTATCTTCAGGGCGGGAAAGGCAGGACTCTCCCCCCACCCCCTAACTTATCCCCACCCCTATGTTACTTGGTCAATAGCTGTAACTACACAAAATCTCACTAATTAAGCTGGGGACAGGAATGTACCACACACAACACGAAAAGGAAATGAGAAATTGGGGAGTGGGGGCGCAAGATAAATAGTCAATAAGAAAACACTAATATCTCCTTTACCCAGAGTTTTTCAAACCAATTGGAATGTAGGATATCCAAGTGCATAATGGACAAAGCATGAATAAGCAATTCCCAAAAGAGGTTACAAATTACCATTAAGCATCGAAACACACACTCAGCCTTATTAAAAATCACATTAGTGAAAATTAAAGTGAGATTTTTGTCCTTATACTATGGGCTCATTTTTGTAGAAGATAATATATGTGTGTTTCTGTATTTTAAAAAATACAAAATCTAAATTTTTCCAAACAGTTAAATGTGAGTAGTGAAATTATAAGAACCTGGAGGATTTTGTTTATTTTTCTAAATTTTCTTTACTAAGTAAAATTGACTCTCCCCTATGTATGGCCAATCAACCTTTGACCAAAAACTTGGCAAGAGCTGAGTGATAATGCTTGCTTGGCATACATAAGATCCAGAGTTCAATCCTAAATCTCTTTGAAGCTGGATACAGTTTCATGCCTGGAATTCCAGATACTTAGAAGGCTAAGTATCCTTCTAAGGCAGGAAGCTGATATGAATCCAAGAGCTTGAGGATAGTCTAGGCAACACAGTGATACCCTATCTTCAATGAACATGCACAGAGTGTGCTTTGTGTGTGCACTTGTAGGGGTGTGTGTGTGTGTGTGTGTGTGTGTGTGTGTGTGTGTGGTGTGTGTGTGTATGTACACACACGCGTGTGCACACACATATTTATGTGCAGGCCAGAGGTCACCCTCAGGTATCCTTCCTTTGGAACCATCCATTGTATCTTTCCTTTTTTTTTTTTTTTAAGATTTACTTATTTATTATGTATACAGAAGAGAGTGCCAGATCTCACTACAGATGGTTGTGAGCCACCATGTGGGTGCTGGGAATTGAACTCATGACCTCTGGAAAAGCAGTCGGTGCTCTTAACCTCTAAGCCATCTCTCCAGACCCGTATCTTTCCTTTCAAGATAGGGTCTGTCAGTGGCCAGAAGCTCAACAAGTAAGCTAGGCTAGCAAGTCAGCTAGACCTCGGAGTCCCTGACTCCACCACTTAGCCCTGGGGTTTGTATGTGTGCCACCATACCTGTTTTGTTTTTTGTTTTTTTTGGTTTTTTAAAACATGAATTCTGGGAATTGGACTCAGATCCTCAGCAAGCACTTTGTCAACTGATCTATCTCCCAAGCCCCAGATTTTTAAAAAAATCTTGTCATTATCCTTTAAACAAAATGTTTGCATAACATTTGCATCATATCAGGCATTGTAAGCGATCTAGAGCTGATGGAAATATCCAGAAGGATGTACAAAGGTTATATGCAAATGTTGCACCATTTAAAAAATAAGAGCCTTGTGTGTCGAGAAGCTTGGAAAGCCCTTTCTGTGTCTTATGTCCTTTCCCAGCTCCCTTACCTCTGGGTGCTTCATGGGTGCCTGTTTTTCCCTTGTGCCTCAGAGGCTTGTTCTTGGGAATGGGCCTTCCTAAATGCATTCCCATCTCACTCCCTGTAATGGAGATGTCTTGTTTTGATGTTTAAGGAAACATCCAAGAGGATAATTTCTAACTCAGAATACAGATGTCACCAAACGGGACCAGGGCTGCTTAGAACAGAGAGCATGCTTCTAAAACATTGAAGATTTCCCCACAGTGGCTAGCCCTACGTCAAAGCAAGAAGCCCTGAGCAGAAGAGTAGATCATGTGCTGTGAGATTCTGCAAGGAAAGGACCAGGTAGGTGGGCCAGAACAGACTGGCCTCACATTGGCTGGCACAGCCTGGGATCTAGAATCAAGTGGGATTTCCCCAGCTTGGCTGCCTTCAGCTAAGTCACTCCTCTCTGGGACTATGTTCTGCAGATTCTTTGAAAATGGGGGAGGACAATAGTGTCCAGAGCCCCTTGGCCTTCAGAAGGCAATCAGGCTGCAAAGAATTCTCCCACTGAAACAGGAAGGGCTGGCAGGGCCATCACTGCTGCCCTTGACTGAGCATGGGCATATGCCAGGCTTGCTCAGCATCCAGGTTGTAGCAGACAACTCTCCTGAGGGGACTTGTCAACACTCAGGGCTGCCCTGGAGCCAGTGGGGCGGGCAGGGTTGGAGGGGAGTAGAGACTGTTGTCTGAGGGACAGAGTTTAATGTTGCTTCCCCTCACTCTATTCAAACAAGCCAGGGGAAGGAATGCAGCTCAGTGTTTGCCATGCAGATCCCATGACCAAAAGTAACGCAGGGAGGGAGGGTTTGTTTCAGTTTGCAGGTTACAGTCCATCATCAAGGGAAGTCGGGGCGGGAACTCATGGCAGGAACCTAGAGGCAGGAACTGAAGCAGGCCAAAGAGGAACACTGCCTACCATCTTGGCCTCTATGGTGTGTTCAGCTTTTTCTGCCCAGGGGTGACAACACCACAGAGGCTGGACCTTCCCACATCAACCATGAATAAAAATGCCCCAGACTTGTCCACAGGTCAATCTGAGGGAAGCGATTCCTCACTTGAGGTTCCTTCTTCCTAGGATGGCAGTGTTAACAAAAACTACCCAGCATATTTGCCTAGCATGCAAGAAGCCTGAGTTGGATGCTAAGCACTGGGTAGACCAGGCATATTGGTACATATCTGTAATCCTAATTCTAAGCACTGTGTAGACCAAGCATATTGGTACATATCTATAATCCTAACATCTGGGAAGTGGAAGAGAAGGACAGATAGTCAAGGTTATGGCCAGTTACATAGTTGAGTTTGAGGCAGTCTAGCTACATCAGACTGTCTCAAAAACAACACACACACACACACACACACACACACACACACACACACACACAAACCCTACAAGTAATTTGGCTTTGAACAAACAGTGCCAACATGCCAACAGCTGTAGCCCAGGCTGTTGAAGTTTGAAGCCTAAAAAAAATCTTTGGCCACTACTCTAGAGACAGACAAACAACCCACAGAAGCGACAAGATTGTCTTACCTTTCTGAACCAGCACTTTCTACTCTGGGACTCAGGTGCCGAGATCTCAGGGTGTCTGATGGTAGTTAAGAAGGACATGACTGCTGCCCCTCTTCACAGTTTGCATGCCACCTAACTACAGTCTCTGCTCAGAGCAGATCACCTCCTCTCTAGCAGAACAGACATCTGTTGTCTCTGGATTTTTAAAATTAATTAATTATGCTGTTGTTGTTATTGTTCAGACTGGAACTCACATAGCCCAGGCTGGCTTTCAACTATATAGCTGTGAACTGCATGCCAAGGATAGGGGGCTCGAAGGCATGTACCAGCACACGTGATCTATGTGGTGCTGATCTTTGTGCTTGCTGAGCAAACACCCTACTCACTGAGCTACACCCCCAGCCTTCCTCTTTCCCTCCCTCTCCTCCTACCACTCCCTGCTGTACTGAGTTTGAACCTAGGACCTCATGCATGTTAAGTGCATGCTCTATCACTAACCAACATGCCCAGTTCTAATTTTCTCTGTTTTCAAAAAGACTTTTTGTTTAAAATAGAAATTGAAATCTTCATTGGAAAGAAAGTAGTCACTTCTTTAGAGAAGTAACCGTAGAGGCCTGATTGTAACTCATGGACAATTTCATGTGGTTGGTTAATGCCATGCTTGGCTCTCCCTCATCTGCTAGAGTATAAACCTCTCAAGGGCCAGGAGCGAGGGCAGCTTGGCACCGAGTTTTCCCAGTGCTTGCTCCCAGAAGCTGACCAGTAATGTGTATTGAATTGAAATGGAAATAGAAATGATGTTCTAGAAGACTGCTATGGGCCCCCCATAATGTGCTACAAAAGTATTTTCTTTTTTTTTTTCCACCCCCAGAGCGGAGGACTGAACCCAAGGCCTTGCGCTTGCTAGGCAAGCACTCTACCATTGAGCTAAATCCCCAACCCCACAAAAGTATTTTAAGTTCAAACAAAATGATAGATCACCAATTTACATGAGAGTGTCAACAGCATACTCAATTTGTAAAACTGGTTGAGAGAACAATTTAGCAATACTTAGTAAGTTGAAGATGTTCATACTCATGTTCATACTGAGGAGCCTAGAAACTCTCCTTCTTCTCCACTAGTACAACTGTTACATTTATAACAAAAAGTGTTCATCAACAGGGAAGAGGTCATACAGTAGTTCAGTTAACAGAATGCTACACAGCCAAATAATAATAATAATCAACAAACTGGAACCATATATATCAATAGTTTTTGGCTCAAAATTATAACATTAAGTGAAAAATTATGTATCATTTGGCACAAATAAAGCCTAGAAACTTGCAAAATGATACTGTGTAATCTTTGTGGATGTAGAAGTATGTAAGCAAAGGTGTAAAACTATCTATGATAGACATTAAAGTCTGCAGATGGATTTTTCTTTTGGCCGCCAGCTCACGAAAAATGACATGGAGACTTATTAATTATGAAAGCTCAGCCTATAGCTTAGGCTTGTTTCTAACTAGTTCCTATAACTTAACCCATATCTTTTAATCTATTCTCTTTTATGTGGCTTGTTTACCTTTACTCTGTACTGCCCATCCTGATTCCTCTCCATCTGGCTGGTGACTCTACCTTTTTTCTTCCCAGATCTCTCTGTTCCCAGAAGTCCAGCCTAACCTCTTCCTGCTTAACTAATGGTCACTCAGCTCTTTATTAAACCAATCATAGTGACACATCTTCACACAGCATAAAGGAATATGCTGCACCAAAATCACTGTATTGGTTCCTGTTAAGAGAATGGGAGAGGGGGCTGGAGAGATGGCTCACAGGTTAAGAGCACTGACTGCTCTTCCAGAGGTCCCAAGTTCAACTCCCAGCAACCACATGGTGGCTCACAACCATCTATAATGAGATCTGGTGCCCTCTTCTGGTGCGCAGACATACATACAAACAGAACACTGTATACATAATAAATCAATAAATCTTTAAAAAAAAAGAAAAAAAAAAAGCCGGGCAGTGGTGGCACATGCCTTTAATCCCTCCCAGCACTTGGGAGGCAGAGGCAGGTGGATCACTATGAGTTCGAGGCCAGCCTGGTCTACAGAGTTAGTTCCAGGAAATGGCGCAAAGCTACACAGAGAAACCCTGTCTCGAAAAACCAAAAAAAAAAAAAAAAAAAAAAAAAAAGAGAGAGAGAATGGGAGAGTGAGGAATGGGCTGTTGTTGGATCCACAAGAGGCCTTAACTGTATCTGTGTTTTTTCTTTCATTGTTTGGTTACTTAAGATTAAAATTTTATTTATTTTATGTATATGATTGTTTTTTTGTTTTTGTTTACGTGTATGTATGTGCACCATGTACGTGCATGTTGCCTGAGGAGGCCAGAAAAGGGCATCAAATCCCCTGGAACTGGAGTTACAGGTGGCTTTGAGCTGCCATATGGGTGTAGGGAATTGAACCTGGGTCTTCTAGAGGAGCAGCAAGTATTCGGACCTCTGAGCAATTTCTTCAGGCCCTGATCTTTAAAAAAAACTAATTATGTGTAAGTGTGAGTATAGCTGTACACCTGAGCACATGAGTGCAGATGCCTGCTGAGGTCAGAGGCATTGACTCCTCCGGAGTTACAAGCAGTTGTGAGTCACTCAACGTGGCTTCTGGGAACTGAATTAGAGTCCTCTACAGGTACTCATCCCCCTTTGATTTACTTATTTTTAAACAGAGAAGAATCTGAAGGAAGTATGATATCCAGGGCTGGGCAGACGGCTCAATCTGTGAAGTGGTTTTCACATGGGTATGAGGACCAGAGTTGAGATCCCCAGCACAAGACCAGACATGCACGGTGATAAGAGGTTGTACTCTTACACTTCTGGTGCTGGGAAATTCAGGATAGGAGAACCTTTGGGGCTTGCCGGCCAGCCTGTCTGGAGCAATTAATCAACTTTAGATTCAGTGAGTTACCTTGTCTCAAAACAATGAAGCACAATAGGTAAAGTTGCTTGACACTGACCTCTGGCTTGCCCAAGTGCATGCATACGCATGCGTGCATACACACACACACACACACACACACACACACACACCACAGAGCTAGGTGTGGTTGTTACACATCTGTAATTCCAAAACTCCAGAGGTTGAAGCAAGAAGTTTGTGAGTTCCAGGTCAACCTAGGGAAGACCCTGTCTCAAGAACAAAACAATACAACAAAATGTTTTATCCCTTTAATGGAACAATATATGGTTATAACGAAGAATGAGGTTGAAGTCACTGGTTGTGAAGAACCTACAACCACCCCTTGTAAACCAGCATCATCCCTAACTACATTCTGAATATTTGGCCTTGTACTCACAGTGTTGATCTCGACCCTCATTAAGGAAACGTCGCTTTATAGCAGACAGAGATCATTACAGAAAACCACAACCAATCACAATGCAGGGTTGTGGATCCCAGTCCCAACTGATACATCTGCAAACAGCTCCTGGACCTAAGGCTCAGGCATCAAATTGTGGAAGAGGGGGCGGAAAGGCTGTAAGAAGCAGAGGGACAGAGAGCTTGCTGTGAGATGGTGTCTCCTAGCCATGTCAGAAGCTATACCCATGAAGTCTCCTCAACATGGCGACTGGAACAAGGACAACACAAATAGTCATGTTAATGTGGTCAGGAAAAGCTTATAAGGCCTCAACCCTAGACAAAGAACTATAGGACACTAAGGAATGTTGTAAGGAATTCTGAGAGCAGAAGAAATAAAATACTTCCCCAGGGAAGACACAGCAATTAGTTACCCAATACCAAATGGTCAGCCTTAAAATATATACACACACACATACATGCTGTCTTTTTTTTTTTTTTTTTTTTTTTTTTTTTATAAATGGTTGCTGCCTTTTAAGCCATGGCTGTCTGAACTAGCAACTGCAACTCTGCTGCTACCAGCAGGGGTTCCGCAAGGGATGTAGCGGGAGAGAATTCTGTTCCCTCGGGCTCCAACTCTCGCAAAGCTCCAAGGGAACTTAACTAAACCTCTCTCCCTCTAAAGAACTCAAGATTCAAAGGTTAAGGTGAAATTCTGTTCTTCAGAGAGGCTGAAGAGCAAGTAGCTCACCTCCTCTCCTTCCTCTCCTCCTCCAAAAAGCCCTTGAGCTTCTCCTCTCCCTCCTTATAAACCCTTTCTCACCTGGCTCCTCCCTACTACTTCCTGACAGCTGTTGCTGCCACAGCCTCCTGACCACAAGTGAATTTTATGTAATCAAACACATCTTTGCATCATTAAACAAATGTTCTAGAGTGTAAACAAAAGTAACACATCTTGAAATAATAGCCTACAACATTCCATATATACAAACTTATATGAACTGAGCAGGTTGTATTTATATATTTGGGAATATTTACACACACACACACACACACAAAAAAAAAAAAAAAAAACTATAGCAATTAAAGAAAAAGAGGCCATGAACTTGAGAGAGAGAGTTTATTGGAGGAAGGAAAATGAAAATGAAGGGAGAAATAATGTAATTGTAATTATAATCCCCCTGCAAAAGAATGAGGAGCTTTTTACAAACTAATAAAATCTCTATATTGTTCAATGAAGAAAGCAAGGTGTGAACCAGTGTATACACTATCTAACACCATTACCCCATGGCAAACAGGCCTCTGAGACCAGGAGGTAAGGCCTGCAGGTTACTGTGACTTGGGAACAGTAGCTGTCACACCTGCATCCCAAGGGGATTAGAAAATGTGCAGCCATAGTTTGGCATCATCAAATAACAGGAGGTTGTGAGCTCTCTTCCCAAAGTTCACCAAAGGCCAAAGTGCTGAGAAACATCTAGAAGGAATCCACAATAATTATCACAAATGCTGTGCAATTGTGGTTTCCGGCAAGTCACATGAGCAGCACCACTTGAAAGTCAAGTGGGGACAGGATAATGATGGAAGGCTTTTGGACCTCCTGTGCAAGTGAGAATCAAGGATGTTGTCCGAGGGTTTACCATCAGCGCTGACAGAGGACATGAGCTCAGAGACTTGGTGGCAGATTATAAAACATTTCTAAAACCAGCATCTGAGAGCAGCCAATCAAAAACATCAAGCAAGGGCTGGCAAGTCGGCTCAGCAGGGACACACACTTGCCATGCAAGCCTGTTGACCTGAGTTCAATCTCTAGAACCCGCAGTGGAGGAGAGAACTGACTCCCGTGAGATGTCCTTTGGCTTTGCGGGGTGGCACGCCCACATCCCACCCGACGTTCCATGCACACACATGACAAGAATAAATACAATTTAAAAACTTTAGATCAAGCAAGCTGGAAATGAAGCCCAGTTGGTAGAGTGCTTGCCCAGCATGCACAAGGGCCTGAGTTTGACCCCCAGCACCCCATAAACTGGATGCATTGGCACACACCTTTAATCTCAACACTTAGAAGCTGGAGGCAGGAAGATCAAATGATCAGCCTTTGCATATATATATCCAGGCAGTAGTGTTGCACACCTTTAACCCCAGCACTTGGGAGGCAGAGCCAGAAGGATCTCTGTGAGTTCAAGGCCAGCCTGGTCTACAGAGCAAGTTCCAGGACAGGCTCCAAAGCTACACAGAGAAACCCTGTCTCAAAAAATACTAAAAAGAAATGTGTATATATATATATATATATAATTAACATCTACTGTTTGTTAATATTTTTACTTGTTTTACCTTTGTTTTTGTTGGGAAACAAAAATTTATACATTGATTCTATTTTGTGAAAATAATGTTCATTTTGCTTTTATTTATTTATTTTTTTAAAGATTTATTTATTATGTATACAGTGTTCTGCTTGCATGTGTCCCTGCAGGCCAGAAGAGGGCACCAGATCTCATTATAGGTGGTTGTGAGCCACCATGTGGTTGATGGGAATTGAACTCAGGACCTCTGGGAAAGCAGTCAGTGCTCCTAACCACTGAGCCATCTCTCCAGCTTCTGCTTCTTTTTTAATGCTATATTTCACATCTTATTAGTAAATTACCAAATAAAGTATGGCTAAGATTATTATCTTTCCTTCTTTAAATGGCAGGGGGTCTTATTGTATGGATGACTATTATGAATCTTTTCCTCCCTAGAAGGGAAGAAAACATGCATACACACACACACACACACACACACACACACACACACACACACACACACACGCTGCAGCATTTGTGGAGGGCAGAGGACAACTTGCTGAAGTCTATTATCTCCTTCCACTATTTTGTTTTGTTGCTGTTTTTGAGACAAGATCTTGCTATGTAGCCTTGGTTGGATAGTAACTCACTCTCCTGAGTGCTAGAATTAAAGGCATGCACCACCATGCCTGGCTTTCTTGCATCATTTAGATCCTGGAGATGGAAATGAGGTCATCAGGTTTGGAAGCAAGTAAGTATCTTTTCCATATGAATCATTTTAATGGTCCCCCAAAGTAGGTTTTTTTTAAGCAACCATCTGTCTAAAAAGAAGGAAGGAATATATATATCCTTATATATACATACCACTGTGTAAAATATGTATTCATATATAACCTTACACAGAGATGATTATATATTATGTTCATATTCACAAGTAACTAATAGCAGTATATTTACAAGAGTAGACTTTTTCTATATACTGTGTGTGTGTGTGTGTGTGTGTGTGTGTGTGTGTGTGTGTGTGTACTGGAGACTGAACCCAGATCCATATGTATGCAAAGCAGGTACTCTAGCACTCAGCTACACCCCCAGGTCCCTTTTTATACTTGAAAATTATTGAACCACATAGATGAATTTTACTGACTCTGAAAATTAAAACATTAAAAAAAAATCTTGGCAGATTCCCATAAAGTCTATGCAAAATAATAAACCAGACTCTCAGGGATTTTGCCTGTGCTTATTTTTTAATTTTTTTCCTGAAACCTCTGTTTTAGGAGGGACCTGATGTGTCCTAGATGTCAGGGAAGAACTTGATGGATTTTAGCTGTAGGAGTACGTCTCGGCCCTTGCAGCGCCACCTGGTGGCCATGGTCTGGTAAGGATCCAAGTTTTTCTCTGAACAACCTTTGAGAATGCCTTGACCCTGACCGTGGGCAACATGATGCTGTGCTGATAAACAGGCTGAGGATGGCCCAGCTGACACATGATGGACATCCAGGACTGCCTTGTGTAGGTAGACTGCTACACAACCACTAAAGTTTCATGGCTTCTGTCTCTAAGGAGCCCCTCAAAGGCAGCCTACAGAAACAGCACATGGGCTTCAAAGCTCAGAGCCAAGTCCCTGCCTGGCTCCATACCACCCTCAAGTCTTTTTTTTTTCCCCACCTTCTTCTTCCTTCTTTTTTTGTTTTTCAGTTTTTTGTTTGTTTGTTTGTTTGTTTTGGGGTTTGGAGTTTTTTGGGTTTTTTGGGGGGAGGGGTTTGGTTTTTTTTCAAGACAGGGTTTCTCTGTGTAGCCCTGACTGTTCTGGAACTCACTCTGTAGATCTGCCTACCTCCTGAGTGCTGGGATTAAAGGTATGTGCCACCACATCCCAGCTAGCCTTAAGTCTAAGGTCCTCCACTTCCTTATCTGCAAATACAAGTAGATCTATAGATACAGGTTGGGAACTACACGCAGGAGGTCAGCACAGCGCCTGCATAGAACAGGGTCTTGATAAACACCAATTCCCTTCCTTGTATTACTTATTGACAACTTAGTTCTTTATCAGTAAGTTCTCCCTGGCACTTGAAAGTGTAGTTCCTAGGCAGGCTCAGGCTCTGGAAGTATTGAGGAAGAAGAAATCTGTGTTTCTGATGTTTCTAAATCCTTGCCTTCCTTCTTGGTTTTGTAAAAAAACAAAACAAAACAAAACAAACAAACAAACAAACAAAAAACCCACAAAACCCCACATTATGTATTTTTTATTTAGTGTGGGAGCAGACAGGGGCCAGCAGACAATTTCCACCATTTGGATCCTGGGCATGGAACTAAGGCCATCAAGCTTGGCAGCAGCTCCTCTGCCACTGAGCCATCTCACTGCCCCCTCCCACAGCGCTTCTTCTTTAGCTGCCAAGGAATAGATTCAAGCCATCGCTGTGGGGAGGGGGGCGCTCCAAGAGCACCTGTGGCCCCACAAGGAGGGTCAGACAGGCCTAGTGAGGCCGCGATAGGCGCAGGTGCTCCAACAAGCAAGACTTCCAACTGGGAAGCAGAGCCCAATCCCTCCCACTGCCTCCGAAGAACCAAATGGATAAAAAAATCACAGGGAATAGGCTAGAAGTTGGGGGCACTCCAAAAAACAAATGAAGTTGGCCATCTGCTCTTGAAAAAGAGTAGCTGCGAGCCTATTAGTCTCTCATCCATGGCATCAGAGGACCCTCTTAATTTCCCTCTTAAATCTTCTCCAAGATATAGAACCCAGGTTAGAAAGATCGCTCAGAACTGGCTGGTCTTCCAGAGGGCAGGGGTTCAATTCCCAGCATCTTTGTGGCAGCCCACACCTGTCTGCAACTCCAGTTCTAGGGTATCTGACTCCCTCTTCTGGACTTTGTGGGAACTGCATGCACATGGCACACAGACAAAATACCCAGACACATTTAACAAAACAAAACAAAACAACAACAACAAAATGATGCAGAACTCTAGGGAGATATGTTAGTTTGTTTTGTTTTAAAACTGGGTCTAAGATAGCTCATGCTGGCCTTGAACTCACCATGTAGCGAAAGATAACCTTGAATTCCTGGTCCTCTTGCTTCTGCCTCCAGAGTGCAGGCATGCACCAGCATGTACGGTTTATGCAGTGCTGGGGCCTACTAAAACCCTCAGACTGCTAGTCAATTTGCCATTGCTGTGACCGAGTAGTTAAGATAATCATCACAAGGGAGAGAAAGGCTTGCCTGGGCTCATGGTTTGGGAAGTGTGGGTCCACAGTTGTTTGCTTTGGGGTCTGTGGTGAGACAGCACATCACGCAGGAAGCTGCTCACCACATGACATCTGGGAAGCAAAAAGACAATAATAGCAGAACATAGTACACACTTGGGGTCTCAGCACAGAAGGCTGAGGCAGGAAGGTTGCAAGTTCAAGGCCAGCCTGGGCTACATAGTAAGACCTTGTCTCAGAAAAGCAAACAAAACAAAACAAAACAAAAGCCATTCCCCTCCACACATTAGTTTTCTGGCCACAGGAGCCACGGGCAGGCAGGCAAGGACATCAGCGGCTGTCTTCATGCAAGGCTTCTTTGCATTTCATGGTGGGCAGCTGAAGGGGCGAGACGGACGGAAAGTAAAGGTGCTCTGTGGCTGGGCATGAGGTTTCTGAACCAACCACAGCTCACAGAGTCTGCAGGATGTGGGGCCGCCCCCAGCACGCAGTGAGAAAGGCAGAGGGTGAAAAGCAAGAGGCATGTCATGTCAAGGGCCTTGCTCATCAGACATTTTGCAGTCACCAGAGTGGTTGGCAGAGGCAGAAACACGAGAGTTCCATCCCCTTCTTCCATTTGCTCCAGCTGACTTACACATTTATGTTTTACTGTTGTCCATAATGCACAGTTGTTACGACAGAAGCAATACACCAAGCATCGGCATGCATTAGCTAACTCAGTTGAATAGTCATTGGAGTCCTGCAGGGAAGTTATTTGTCATGCCCATTTTACAAGTGGGAACACTGAGGTCCAATGCCCTGTTAAAAATCACCCAGCCAAGAAGATGCCAGACCTGTCATTCACTTTGAGACCTAACCAGACTCACAAGCCAGTGTTTCCAGATCAGTACTTAAGGTCCAGACTGGAAGATATTTTTTCTTTCTTTCTTTCTTTCTTTCTTTCTTTCTCTCTCTCTCTCTCTCTCTCTTTCTTTCTTTCTCTCTCTCTCTCTCTCTCTCTCTCTCTCTCTCTCTCTTTCTTTCTTTCTTTCAGTTTTTCGTTTTTTGTTTTTTTTGAGAAAGAGTTTTTCTGTGTAGCTTTGGTGCCTTTTCCTGGAACTCACTCTGTAGCCCAGGCCTCGTACTCAGAGATCCACCTGCCTCTGCCTCCTGAATGCTGGGATTAAAGGTGTGCACCACCACTGCCCAGCTGAAAGACATTTTCTTATTCTTTTTTTCTTTTCTTGAGACTGGGTTTCTCTATGCAGTCCTGGCTGGAACATACTATATAAACCAGGCTGCCCTTGAACTCACAGAGATCCATCTGCCTCTGCCTCCTAAGCACTGAGATTAAAGGCACATGCCAGCATGTCCAGCTGGAAGACACTTTCTAGGGAACAGAGGTAAGTAACTATAGCTTTTGAGGAGCAGGAAAGCCCACCTCCTGGGCAAATGTCAGGTGAATATGGGGTAAGAGACATCGCCCTCCATCATCTATCAGTACTGTGGAATAATCCTTCTGTACACTGTGAATATGTTACTCACTGGTTAATAAAAAGCTGACAGGCCAGTAATGGGGCAGGAAGTTAGGTGGGAAAGCCAAACTGAGAATGATGGGAAGAAGGAGGGCAGAGTCAGGGAGAGATGCCAGCCAGCCCCACAGGAAGCAAGACATGCTAGAGGACAGGTAAAGCTATGAACCACATGGCAATACATAGATTAATAGAAATGGGTTAATTTAAGTTGTAAGAGCTAGTTAGTAACAAGCCTGAGCTAATGGTTGAGCATTTATAATTAATATAAACCTTGTTTGGTAATTTGGGAAGGGGTTTCCAGGTATTTGAAAGCAGGTGGTTGGGACAGGAAATGTCCATTTACAAAGCTGGGGACATGGGGGTGCCATTGTAGGCAGAGTTTTTCTATGTCCTGGCAGCAACTCCCAAATAACCACAGTAAGACTTATTATTGATTGTAAATATTTGGCCAATAGCTCAGGCTTGTTTCCAGCTAACTCTTACAACTTAAATTAACCCATTTATATTAATCTACATTCTGACACGTGGTGTTACTTCTCTTTCATCTTACATCTCCTGTTTCCTCTCTGTGTCTCACTGGTGACTCTTCTGACTCTGCCCTTTTTCTTCCCAGTGTCATTGGTCTGGTTCTTCCCCCTAACCTTATCCTGTCCAGCTATTGCCCATTATCTTCTTTACTAAGCCAGTCACAGAGATATGTATTCACACGTGTAAAGGAATATTCCACATGTGTTTATTTTGACTTACAGTTTGAGGGGATGCAATCCATCATGGCAAAGGCAGGAGTGTGAAGTGGCTGGTCTCACTGGATCTGCTGGAGGCAGAGATAGACAAATACTGGGTCCAACTAGATTTCTCCTTGTTATGCAGCTCAGAACCCTAGCTCCCAGAACAGTATCCCCCACAGCTACGGTGGGATTTTCCATCTCAGTTAACCTAACCTAGAATCTCCCTTACTGACACACCCAGAGCTTGGTCTGCTAGGTGATTCTGGATCCTGTCAACTCAACAATTATAACTATCACAGTGCCCATAACCTTTCTGTCTGATATTCTCAGTTCAGTAAACATGGTAAAGTCACTCTGCCTCCCCCTGGGCATGCATTGGAATAAAGGGGAAAAAAAATCCTGGTCTGTTTAAAATATCCAACCTGTTGGAAAGGTGAGAGGTGTGGGCCCTGCCATTCCCCACCCTCACACCGCAGAGGCCTGGGCTGGTTGGTATCAAGAGCCCTATGGAGACATCACAACTACTCTGTGATTCCTGGCCCAGAGGAGCCACCCAGGCGTCAGGCCAGGGCCCCGGGTATTTTCAGCTTCCAACAGCATCAGCAAGGTCTGAGAGACATGAGCCTTATTGTATTTCAGGTGACCCAGGCACCGGGCCAGTAGCACGGCTGGAGGTGCCGTCTTTATGCCCTTGTCTGGGTCTCCACTCTTTGGCTGATCTGCAGGTCCAGGCTACAGGAAGGAGAGTCTGCTGAGCTCAACAGGCACCAGAAACGGGTGGCAGGAGAGATGGGCAGCTTCAGATGCCGCTAAAATGCTTGAAAATCGACTTGGGACTGTCCTTCACCTGGTCTCTCCATAAACACCCTAACCAATGCTTCTTTCTGAACACCATGCCATGGGGGAAGGTGACCAAATGTCCAGTGCATGGCTGGACATTTGCCACAGTTGAGAGAATTTCTTCGCTGGGGAGATATAAACACATCTATTCCCTCTTCGTAAGGTCCAATGGCAAGCCAAAGCTCAACTCCACCCCACGCTCACTCTGGTGAAGCGGGGTTTATGGCTCCCTCACAGAGCATGGCTGAGGGCTACTGGCAGAATCGTGGGTGGCCAAGCTTAGATGAAGGTTCCCATAGTCACAAAGATGGAACCTCTTTCGGTCAACCCTCCTCAGCCTATATGCTCTAATGCCTGTGGAGCCTCAGCCCTCGTCGAAGCAGAGTAGAATTGCGTACTACTGGCTGGGAGGTGTGGCTGGAATCTCAGGTGAGGGTCCAATGAGCCAATCTATCCCCTGCTTCTATGAGGAAACATCAACAGCCGACAAACCTGATCTGAGGGGGAAGGGCAGGACGTGTCTTCCCACAGTTGCGGCTGGCCTGATGCAGATGACTGTGGTTTTGCTTGGTGGACTGTCTTCTACATTAGCTCTGTCACATGAAACCTCTCAGGCTCGGGCAAACTTGGATTCGAGAGCACTGCTGGTGCCATCTCCCACTGGTCCTTACATCCATCTGCCAGCCCTGATGCCTTTTTGAAGACTGGCAGCTCATCCGTCTTGCCCATGTCTATGTGGCTAATAGGTAAAGGAACTCACACCTGCCTAGCTCTTCTGCAGCCTTAGGCCCTTGCCTGTCTCGTTTAGATTATTCTCATAGCCCTGAGTTGTCCCCTCCACATGTCCCTCTCACTCCAATATGTGCAGGAACGTGTGGAGTCCAGAGGTCAACCTTGGGTGTCATTCTCCAGGAGCCTTTTTTTTTTTTTTTTTTTGAGACAGGGTCTTTCGCTAGGACCTGGGGCTCACTGATTTGATTAAGCTGGCTGGGCAGTTGGCCCCAGGAATCCTCGGGTTTCTGCCTCCCCAGTGCTGGGAGTAATACCTATATGTTGCCTCACCTGTGTTTTTGTGTGGACTCTAGAAATTGAACTCAGGTCCTCATGTTTGCGTGGCAAGAACTTTTACAGACTGAGCTATCTCCCTAGAGCAACGGTTCTCAACCTTCCTAATGCTGCGACCCCTTAACACAGTTCCTCATGCTGTGGTGACCCCCACCCATAAAACTGTTTTCATTGCTACTTCATAACTGTAATTTTACTACTGTGTGAATCATAATGTAAATATCTGATATGCAGACTATCTGATATTCGATCCCTGTGAAAGTGTCATTTAAGCCCCAGGGATGGTGGCCCATGGGTTGAAAGAATGATGGCTGCCCTAGCCTGGCAGGGTGGTTTTTCTGAAACATCACAGCAGCCTCTCCTAAACAGCTTGTTAAGCACCTCCCCCGATGCCAGAGCTTCTAATACAGGAAAGGTGGGGTGGGTGAGAGAATGTACACCTCTAGTGAGTTTCCAGGCACTGGCCAGGGACCACACTCAGACATGCTGATCTAAACCACAACCCTGAAGAAGAGTCACCTCCCCATCACCCGGAGGCTCAAGCCTATATTCAAAGTCTTTTCCTTGCCCAGCCCCATCAGCTCCACCGTGCTCTCTACCTGAGCCTTACCCTTCCAGGCCACCCCACATCCTCGGAGCTCTTCCCATCCCAGGGTCTCTGCCCAGGTTGGTCCTGGCTTACACTCTGTCGACCCTCCACACACACAAGGCCTCTTCTTTAGGCTCATCTCAAAAGCTCACCAGGGCCTTATCTGTCAGAACGAAGGCTCCTCCCACAGCTCCTGGCTTAGTTCCTATGTCATCCTGTCACTAACCTGTGGGTTCCTGGGGGACTGTCATGTTCCCATTTTGTTAAGTGCATGTGACTGCAGAAGACAGAACAGGACCGATGGATGGATCTTTGGGGAGATGGATTTGGGCCCAACCCGAGAAAAAACCTGTGAAATGTGAATAATTTGATACCAGCTCCTTAGGGTCCTGTCACTCCTAATACCTTCAACAGCACTGCATAAACCACCTACCAAGTCTCCAAAGCCCTTGCTTAGGTCATATAGTGCCCATCTCAACCTCCCTCTTGGGCCCCTGTCTCCACTGGAGAACTTGCCCCCCGACTAAACTCATTGCCCTGCATTTCAGAACTACAGGTACTATAGGCAAGCACGGTGCTTTGCCAGTGGCCCTCACTGACTGAACATGGGGAAACAACCAGAGGAGACGTCTTCCTAGTCAAGGCAGCCTCCTTGTCCTCCTCTCTGTTCACCATGTTCCCCAGAAGGACAAGTTCCACCTTTATATACTCACACCACTCTCCAACACCTGCCTTAGGAGGCTGGAGCAAATGGCTTATTTACTATGAAGCCAAGGATCTACAGCTGTGCTCCAGCCCTGGGCTCCCGGGAATGCAAACTATTACTTTTCAGCAGGGTGTTCAATATTTTGACATTATGACATGATGTTGTGATCTACAGATGTTGGGCCACACATATAGCTATCCTGGGACATGTGCAGCCAGTTGGCTACAGTTCAGACATGCTACAACAGTATATATACAAAACAGTGCCTAGGGATGTGTTTTAACAATTTTTACTGTGTATGTGTGCACACACACACACACACACACACACACACACACACACACACACACATGTGCTACTGTGCATGCGTGGAGGCCAGAGGATGCTTCCTTCCTTCCACCTTGTGGGTCCCAGGGATCAAACTCAGGTTATCAGCCTTGATGGCAAGCAACCTCATCTACTGAGCCATCTCAGTGGCCCTGGGGATATGTTTTACCTCCCACACGTGACTTGAAGCTTCTCATCCATGTACCTTCCTAGGTGCACAGAAGCACGTAAATGCACTTTGTCCTTTCCCATCTGCAGTGGGAAGGGACCAGTAAAATCCATCCCAACCTTGAAGTCTATGACCCAGACTTTCTGCCCCCGTCTCCTGGGGTAAATCTCACTGTTTAAGACAAGCTTGCAAGACTCGGTTGATTACATTGTGGCTAAGCAGATTGTGTGCAGTGTTATTTGTCATCTGACCAAAGAGAAAAAGGAGAATTTTCCAGAATATGATCTCTTACAGCTTGGTGGGGCTTTCCAGGGTTAGGCTGAGTGAGAGTATGATGAAGTCTGTAGTTTATACCATTCAGGAAGGTCTGCCCTGCTTCTTCCCCACTAGGAAATGCACCCTGTTTCAAAGGCCACAGCTTGGTTTTCGGAAAGGTCTGAGAAAGCCACGACCCAGGACCCAGCTGAGGAACACCAAGGCCTCAGTTTGACTTCTGTCAACCTGTAGGTCTCAAGAGCTTTCCTGTTTCCACTCCTTCCCAGGCTAGCTAAGGTCATAACCTTCTGGAAGAATGCAGGGTCAGCCAGCCCGTCTGCAATTTCCTCTCCCTGGGTGTGAAAGGAGATATGTCCAACTGTGAATACACAGAGTCCACATCCTTGTGACTCAGCAGATGCAAATGTCCTCAGTCCCCTCCCCTGGAACATTGAGCTCCCGAGGTTTGATGCGGTGGCTACAGAAGCTGGTGAGCCTGGACTCACAGGTATTTCTCCCAGGGTCTTCCAGGCTAGCACTCAAATCAGTCATAGCTATACCTGTCTATACCAGTACTGGAGATTGAACCCAGAGCTTTGCACACACTAGAAGAGTACCTTGTCATTGAGCTCTGTCCCTAGCCCATGTTTAAGGTAGTTTTATGAAGTGAATTGTGTTTACTTCCTCCTAAACTCATATCTAGAACTCTTAGTCACCTATATTTCAGAAAGTAACTATATTTAAAGATAGGGCCTTACAGGGATGAATAGATAAGACAAAGGTATATTATGGGCACTAATCCAGCATGAGTGGTGACCTTGTTAAAAAACAAAACAAAACAAAACAAAAAACAGAGACATCTACAGAAAGAAGAGGAGAAGGTGACGAACCAAGATGCCTCCAATGAAGCTGAAGCTCTAAAGCTAAGGAAATCCATTTCTACTGTGTAAATCACCCACACTGGGGTATTTTGTTATGCTATTTCTCACTAACGCAGCACCACCAACAAAAACAAGGAAACAAAGTAGGGGAACTTGAAGGTGCCCTGACAGCCGGGGTTCAGTGGTCAACCGCTTGTCTAGCACATTCAAGGGTCTGGGCTTAATCTTCAGGCTTACGAAACCAAAACCAAAAAGCAGAACATGAACAGCATCCAGCCTTGTCCGCCTTGTCCTCCCCTATCAAAGCTGCCTTGAAGTGAGCTTTACCTTGGATTTTTACTGAGGTCATCTAATTCTAAAACATGATGTTATTACGTATAGATTTTGCACTAAAAAAAATAGTACCATACTGTATGTGGTTCTCCAGGATTTTTTTTTTTTTCATTTACCACTTTTTTTTTTTTTTTTTTCCAGGAAAAGTATTAAAGAATGTGAATGCAGGGTAGGCAAATCTGGGCTGAAATCCAGATCCCAACCGCTCCAGCTGGGAGAAGGAGGCAGAGTTCTTAACTTTGCTGAAGCTTGCCTCATCATTGTTCTAAATGGAGCTCATTTCCCTTCCAGGGCTGTGAACAGGACTGCAGAAGAATGCTCTGCTGAAGCACAGGTCCCTGGAAATCATTGCTAGAGCTTTTGTTGTTACTGGTTTCTTTAACCGGGGATTGAATGGAAGACCATACAATCAACTGTTTTCTAGATTAAGAGCTCCGGGTGTGAATTCTAGCCAGTGAGTGCAGGACTTAGGGAAATCAGGGTTCAGCTGTCCTTTGTGAGTTGCTGCTAATAGAGGCATCAGTGGGAGGGAGGCAACATCAAGAAGAGAAAAACTTGAAGGACGCTCACCCACTGTGCCCGTGCCTTTGAAATACCAATTACCCACTGTTCAAAGCTCTTCTACTGTTCCAAGTCTCCAAGCCTGCTAAGATTTGCTGAGAATGGGACCTTCTCAACAGATGCCAAGCGAGATATTTTGGGGGTTGCAGCAACCACGAATAGAACAATATGGGGCTGACATCAAACTGGATGGAAAGGAAATTCTCCAAGTCTGTCGTAGATGGTGTCCCTTCCAACGGCCCTGTTTTCACATGCACTAACTTTGGTTGTCCATGGAGCATGGGACTTGGATTTTCTTTCTAGAGACCTCATGGTTCACTTGCTTATTTAGATGTGACCTTCTTTTGCTCCCCAAATATGTTGGGTGTTTTGTTTTGTTGGCAAATAAATGACTGGAAAAGGGAAGTGACTCTCAGATGTGGAGTCAGGAGAGAATGGCGAGGCTGACATTAAAACATCGTGCATACTAAAATATTTGTGTGTGTGTTTGTGGGATATTAACGTGGCACCCGGCAAGCACACAAGCACCCCTGCTCTAGGGCAGGCACCCCAGGGCTCCTCAAAGAACACTCCTCTCACAGAATGTGGTTTTCATCTCTGGTCATCTTCCACTTGCGTCAGGGCACACTGTGGCCTCTCTCAGTCTGGAGGTGTCAGCTGGTCACAGTTCACACACACACACACCCTCCTGGAGCTAACAGAACAGAACTGGATCTCCTGGGCTTCTTATTCCATTCACGCAGCCATCTGCGAGCAGGGAGAGGCCACAGGGACTCAGGCCCTCCTAGAGACGCCCTCTCTAATTTTATGGCCTCTTATTCTTTCAAAACACACACACACACACACACACACACACACACACACACACACACACACACACACACACATGCCTGCACTTCCTGGCTTATTTCCTGAGCTCAACTCAGTCACTCACCTCCTTCCAGACTTCCTTTTTTTTCTTTCCAACACACTTCCCCTCGGGCTTCCATGAGTCTTCTCAGGGACTCTGGTCAACAAAGCCATTCTTATGGCCAGGAAAGCATGACCTGCAGTAGAAATTTCCTTACACCATTTACTCACCTTTTTTTATCTTCTTCCTTTTCCCTATGGGTCCTCCTTTGCCTTCCTGTGTAGGTTGTTAAAATGTCCCCTGCCTCCCTTGTCTGTGGCTGGCAGGTCTGCAGGCTGCTAGCACTGTCATAACAGTACCACAGACTAGACATTTTCTCACAAGAGAAGCTGGATATAGATTCAGGATGAGTTGGTTTCTGTCTCCCACCTCCACCCTTTGGCATTTTGAGACAGGGTCCTGCTATTGCCCTGGCTACCCTGGAACTCAATGTGTAGACCAGGGTGGCTTCAAAATTTGTAGCATGATCCCCGTCTCTCCCTTCCAAGAGTTAGGATTACAGGCATACAGCGCCACATCTAGCTTCTTTTGAGGCCTCTCCCCTTAGCTTGTAGAAGCCATTTTCCATGTTCTCACATGGTCTTTCTTTTGTATCTTAATCCCCTCCTCTTCCTCCCGCTCTGCCTAGTTACCCAGGCTGTCTCTAACTCCTGGGCTCAGTGTCTGCCTCAGTGTCCCAAGTAGTTAGGACTTAAAGGTACACAGCACCACATGTGGTAAATTGCCCCACATCCCCAGTCTGGATGGCAATCCTCCTGCCTTAGCCTTCTGAGTGCTAGGATTACAGACATGAGCTACCATGCCCAGAGGGAATCTCCTTTTATTGTTATTTTTTATGTGTGTGTATGAATGCCTGCATGAATGTACTAGTACCACGTGCCTGGTGTCTGTGGAGACCAGAATGCATCAGATCCCCTGGAACTGGAGCAACTGATGATTGTGAGCTGTCTCTTGTGGGTCCTGGGACTAGAACCTGGGTCTTCTGCAAAAGCAGAAATTGCTCTTAACCAGTGAGCCATCTCCCCAGCTCTCCCCTTTTCATAAGGATATTAGCTATTATATTAGGGTGTACCTTGATGACCTCATTTTATTTTCATGAGCTGCTTAGCACTCTGTCTCCAGCAACAGTGATGGTCTTGTGACACTGAGGGCTAGGACTTCAACTTACGGATTTAGGAGAACTACAAGCCAGCCCCTAAGTGGCTGGCGACAGCAGAGGTGGTGGAAGGGCCATGGCCTTCTGTGATGAAATGGGGGCTGGGCACTTTTAAGGGAGGATGCGGAGAGCTCGCATCTTGTTGCAAAAGAAGACTGCCAGCAGTGTTCTGTCCATTTAGCAGCCAGCCCTAGTGTTACCCAAGCCACGGGGTCTTGAGCTATAGGGAACCAGATGGACATCACTCCCCAAACAGCCAAGCATTACATAAACAAGTTTAATAATAAAAACGAGAAAAGATTACAACACAGTAGGCTGGGAGAGGCTGTTGTACAAAGTCTAATGTCGGACATCCTGACTCCTGTGAATTCTGGGAAGTCCCAAGATTGGTCCTCTCACTCTAGAGAGTCTCTTCACTCATGTGTCCTGACAGGGTAGGCTTCTGTCTTCCCGATTCGATTGCTGCCCAGGCTGGTTCAGAACTCTGTCACCAAGTGAGGAAAGCTGCCTAAATTTGACCTTTAAACTGCAGTAAAAATGATACTCTTTACAGCTGTTTCCTCAGGCACACCCCATCCGGGCATCTGAGGTTAGCAGACAGGTGGAAGCCGGTTTTCTGGAGCACTAAGACTCCCCAGCAGGAGACAGCCCCAGCTCCCAGGGTCTCCTGAAAGTTCTGAGTCCTGCAGATTTCTCTCTCTTGTAAAGTGCTCAGGAATACAGAACGCCTGGGTACTGGTGACAAGCAGGGTCCAAGAGGTTGCACAGAAGGAACACAAGGGGCTTGGACCTCTTGGGCAGCCACTGACAACTGGGCCATTAGGAGGTGCTGCTCCTCCTCCGGGGGTGAAGGGCTTTCCTCCTGGCGATGTCCTCCTCTGTATCACTCTCGCAGTTCCTCTGGGGAGGAGAAAAAGAGGCCCGGGGCAGGGTGTCACAGCATGACATGAATGGAGCCCAAGTTCATATACTCAAGCAAGGGGTTTATAAGCTGGGGGACGCGGAGTGATGTCAAAAGGGAGCCCTCAGCTCTTCTACCCAGAGACCTCCAGCAGACAGGATTAGGAGGAGGCTTTAAATGAGCCCAAACTAATTGTGTTGAGACCTCCTTCTCAGGAGCCAGGAAAGCAGGAAAACAGGTGCCTGAGGGGCCCAGTTATAACCGTGAAAATGTCATCTGGTACCATTTGTTGCCGGTGGCCATGTCAAAGGCAACTGAAGTTCCAGGTGTCAGCCCACCAGGAGGAAACTCTCTGATGGGTCAACCTTGGACAGGCAAGGACCCGAGACCCCAGACCCCAGAATGTCTTTTGCTTCTGCTGTGCCTTTACATGTTTGCCCCTGCCATCTTCCTCTGGTATCTGGCATGGTGTGAATGGGTGTGGGGAGATCCCCACTGCCTATAATGTAGTGTGTTTATCTCATGGAAATATCCCGTTCTACTGGGCATTTTTACCTGTGGATTACTATGAAGATGATTTCTTCCTAAGCTGTACTGTCTAATTGATAATTATAATATTAGTTTATACAGAGTTTTGATGAATAAAAATAAATACAAGAAAGTGTCACACAGTTAGAACATGTGAGTTTCTATTGAGGAGCCATATAGACTGTGGCTTAGGTTAATGATTAAGAAAAACAATTGGGTCCCAGTAGCCCAGCTTGCTTAAATTCTTTTAACCTTTATGTTGGAAGATATGTTCACAGGTTTTGGAGTGCATCACAGCTGAGACAAAGCTTTGAAAATAACTTAAAGTTAGACTAAGATGTTTTTGTCAGACAGCTTTGAGGTGAAAAACCCAAGAAGATAATCTAAAGTTTTAGAAAGGCACATAGTTGAATGAGGAACTCTTTAAGGTCAGGGAACAAGAACAAAGCAGCCAGATTATCATTAGCTGACTCACCTTTCTTGCTATGATTGGTTGATGACCAAAGGTGATGATTAATTCCTTATATCCATTTTTGCTCTCAATCTCCTGATGTAAAAAACTATTGATGAGTGGGTATGTACCCTAAAGATTTAAAGTAAAGCTGACTGATTCTTTTTCATATATAAAAGTTTAGGTTTATGATTCCTTTAAGATTCCCTATAAGATTACCTTTCAAGATAAGTAATAAAGTAATTGGCCCTTTCTTTGTAACTGCAAAATGCAGCCTGCCAGTAAAAGACCTGACTGAGAAGAATACCTTGCTTGCCCACATAGTTAATCTATAACAAGTTGCTTGGGCATGAATGTACGTGGGTTCTTGGGATAAATTGTTTTTCACCTGTAATATATAAAATGTTTAATTATGTAAGGGATGTGGAAAACACGCTGTTTTTTACTGTTTGTTTTGTATTCTTGTAATTATTCACTTGAAAAATAGAATGGAACCACATTGTAATTCTGAAAAACTTTGTTGGGGTATATAAGCTGTAGGAAAAAAAGTATACAGTACAAAGAACACAGAAGAACAGAGAGAATACAGAAGGAAACCATTGAGAGAGTGTGTGAGTGTCTTTTTCCCTAACCCCCTCAGATAAAAAAGTCATAGTACATGCCCTTTGAGCCCTGAGCTGCCTGAAGGCCGGTCCCCTAGGCGTAGATAATTTGTACCTATCACTAGACAAGGCCACTTGGAAAGGTGGTTTGTGGGGCACTGAGTCTCCCAAGCTCAGCCTGTGGGGAAGGGGGTGATTTTTCCATAAGGTCCTCTGGCCAGCACTCCAGATCCTTGGCCTCAACGGGCTTCCACTATGCCCTCAACAAGCTTTACTGCAAAGCCTTTCAAAGGGAGTGACTTCTGAGTTTCACTTCCATGAAAGTACAACCTGTTAGCCCCCCAACACAGCTAAAACAGACCTAGAACAACTACCTGGAGGTTACAATGTCTTTCCAGCCGGGGCCCACCAATCGAAGTGTTAAAACTGCTATTATTATTGTAAGGGGTTTCAAACTATGAAGTTTTACTTCACTGTGTGCCAGAGTGAATACATGTGAACCATATGCATGCAGATGCCCATGGGGGCCAGAAGAGGGAGCTGGATCCCCTGGAATTGGAGCTAGAGGTAGTTGTAAGTCACTGCATCTGCACCAGAAACCAAACCTGGGTCCTCTGCAAGAGCAGAGGTACTCTTAAGTGCTGAGCCATCTCTCCAGCGCCAGTTAATTCCAGTTATCAAAAGAATAATTCAGATTAAAATGAGCCCCCAAAATGTTTAATTTCCATGCTTCTTAAGCAAAAGTTCTTGTTATTATCTTTCTAAAAATATTTTCAAAAAGGTCCAATAGGAAAAAACATATAACATGTATGTGGGACCCAGCCTTTTCTTCCTGTAGAATAAGCCATTGAGCAAGTGGCCCAAATTAAAAAAAAAAAAAAAAAAAAGACTATGTTTTGTACACGGAAAAAGTTAGGAAAGAAATTTAAACTTTACAATCCTCCCTGTAACTACATCAAGATGAAAGGTCCAGGTTTAGTGTGAAAGGCATGCTCTCCTCCTGTCATACACTCCTCCAGGCAAGCCTGAGCCAGCTGGAAATCTGAGGTCAAGATCAACTTTAGCCAAACATCCTGGATCAAGTCTGACTGGGACAACAAAAATAACTCAAGCTTTGCTGAACAGCAGCTTTTTCATATGAGTCAGAGTCAAACAATAAAAAAGTAAGCTGGACAAAATCGCCTGTGATGAACAGGGATTCTCGGAGGGAGCAAAGTTGGTTCCCTTCACAGTCCACGAGGCTGGTGGCCAGAAGAGGGACTCAGTGTCGAAAAGCCACACAGGCCCCTAGTGCTACCAATTCTTAAGTGCTGGCGAGGGTGGAAATAAACAAGAACTCAGCCTGAAGAAGGATGACCCCTCAGGAAAGGTTGGGGCCATGGGGAGTGCAGGGATGAGCTGGCAGCCGGGGTGCAGCCCAGTGCTAAGCATCTTCAGTTTACACAGGGCCACTGCCAGGCAGTTGCTTTCCCGTCCCCTGCTGAGCAAAGAGTCACCTTTTATCATAATTTATACCTTCCAGACACCCCTTGCTCTCTCCACTCAATGCGGAGGGAGAGGTTATCCCAGGGAACCCTTACCAACTGAAGTCTTAACACTGATGCCCATTTCAAGAACTACGGGAGGATTTTAAGCCGAAGTAACAATTGCTCACACACTGAGCACTTATCCACAGGCGTTAAGGAAAGGGCATCACTTAAGCCTAATCACTGTCCAACAAAGGTAGGAACTATTCTCAACCCCATTTTATAAATGATGACATTTTGGAACAGAGAAATTAAGTAACCTCTTGGAGGCCACACAGCAAGCAAGTAAGTGGCAGATCTGGATTCTGGAAGACTCGCTCTAGAAGCCACCCCCTTGATGAGTATATTCCATGCCTCCACTAAAGGGCCAGGGACATAGCTCAATGGTATAGCATTTGCCTAGTACATTAAAGGCCCAGGGTTCAATTCTTAGTACTCAAAAAAAAAAAAAAGTAAATAAACAACAAAAAAATTTAACAAGTAAACATATCATCAAATGTTACTGATACAGGCAGTCTATAGCAAACTAGAAAGAGAAAGGTACAGAGGGTATGAAACACCCATTCTAAAGATGAACTGGGGCTTGTCAGAAATGAACTTTCTGTGGTGGGGCAGTTTGGAATAGGGTCTCATGTCACCTAGGCTGGCCTGGACCTCTTGCCTCCACCTCTCCAGTGCTTGGATTATAGGTGTGCACCATCAGACTTGGCCAGAATAAAGTCTGGATGGCCTATGGGACTCATTTCTACAGTTCCCCAAGGGCTACTGGTCCTTGGGTGGGGCTGAAGGGGTGGGGTGGAGTGGCGGCAGCCGTCCCTTAGATAGCCATAGGGAAGGATGTCTGACGGCCCCTCAAACATATCCCTCTGCTGGTCTCCTGCAGCCTCCAGGGTAGAAGAGGCTGGAAACAGCTAATGTCCTCCTCCATCCACTGCCACAGTCCAGGAGTTGCCCTAGCCCAGGGCTCTGCACGGACTCACCAGGTCCTCACTTGTCCTCAAGTGTACCTTCTTCATCAGGGAGCGAGTGAGGTGGTTGCACAAGGAGACGATACTGAAGGAGAGCTGAGGGAAGAGAGAAGAGAAGCACCAGGTAAAATGAGCAGAGAGGTCTGGAGAGAAGCAGGGAGCCCCATTAGGCCCCTGCCCTTCACCCCAAGCCCTGACGCACCTTCCACCGCCTGCGGACATACTGCTTCTTAAAGTTCTCCAGGTTGACCGCGGACTCCCTGCGCACCATAGCTTGCTGGTTGTCCACCGGCTGAGAGAGAGAACAGGCGTGAGGCTGTCAACTGAGTTTCAAATGGCAGCTACCCATGTCCCCAAAGATCCTGGACTACACACCGGCCTCAGCCTGCCCCTGGTGTACCTCCTTCCCCAGCAAGGCATGCAGCGGGAATGTCGAATGTCGCAGTAAGGGTGATGTTACAAATGTCTCGCTGCCCAGAAGATATCCTGGGTGTCCCTGAGCTATTATTACCACAGTGTAGTGTATACAGAGAGAGAGAGAGACAGACAGACAGACAGAGACAGAGGCAGAGACGTGATTGCCATCTCTAAGTGAGAAAAGCTGGGAGCAGGAGTTATCAGTATCGCTTTGGGGAGAAGGTCCTTCTATGGCAAGAAGGACTGGACGGACTCCGGTTTTGGTGAAATGCATGCCTATCGGCAGGTGTGGCACTGGTACTCCTCTAGAACTAAGAAATGGAAGGAAATGGGGCCTTTGACAGGGCGGGATGGGGCGGGTCAAACGAGGACAGATGCACAGTCGTCTCTCACCATCGGGCAGTCACAACACGGCGTGAGTGTTTGACTGCAAAAAGCCCACCGCGACTTCTCTGAGCCTCAGCTGTCTCGCCTGTAATCTTGAGATGCATATGACAAGGCGGAATGAACCCATGGATGTGAAATACTTAACCCAGGAGCACTCAGCAAGCAGCAATACACTGATAGACGTTATCCTTCTCCATTTCCTTTTAAATGTCCCCCTTTTGTAAAATAGTAAAGTAAGGTTTTCCTAGCTGAAGAGAGAGGTTTTGGGGAGTCTGTGGACATCCTACAATGGTTTCTTGTTTTTAAGAGTGTAACCTGTATATGAATGAGTAGCCCCATTCTTTTGTTTAATGACATGTATTTATTTACCAGTGGGGGTATGGCAGATATGTATGGAGGTCAGAGGGCAACTTGCAGGAGCCGGTTCTCTCCTCCCACCACGTGGGTCTCAGGAAGTGAACTCAGGCTTGGCAGCAGGGGCCTTGACCTGGGGAGCCATCTCTCCAGCTCTGGCACCTTTCTTCAGAGTTTGTTTGAAGAGCACAAGAGCAGAACTGCTCATCTATCCTTGACAGAACATCCTCCCTACAGGGAAAGCCATCTTGGACCACATACCTAGCTTTGGGAGCCCCGCACATGGAATACCGAGAGAGGAAAGGGACGGCCACCCAGTCAGCCAGATCAACTTCAGTACAGCAACAGGCATTACAGCCAGATCACCCTTAGGCCCAGAGCAGCAGTATTCTTAAGATCCAAAAAAGTAGAAACAACCGAAAGCATACCAGCCGATGTCTGGATAAGCAGCATGTGGCATATATCCATGCAAGGTGACACTAATTAGTATTAATTATGAAAACAAGTGAAATATTGGGCCATGATAAACATGAATAAAGCTGGAAAGTGTGTTAAGAGGGAAAAGCCAGACACAAAAGACTGACTCTGTGTGATTCCATCTGTATAAAATGGCCAGAAGAGGTAGATAAGCAGAGACAGGAAACAGATTAGGTTACTAGCTAGGGCTGGGAGAGAATGTGGAATGATGATGACAGAATGCTTCCTGGGGCTGCAAAGAAGGCCTAGCAGTTAGGAGTGCACACTGCTCTTGCAAAGGATCTGCCTGGACCCTCAGCACTCCCATCCTGCCACTCTCGGCCACCTATAGCTCCAGCTACCATCGATCCAATGGCTCTGGCCACCTTAGGCCCCTGACTCACATGTCCCCATCCACATACACAGAATTAAAAATGAAATAAAGGGGGATGAAGGAATGGCTCAGTGGTTAAGAGCAAATACTGCTCTTCCAGAGGCCCCAAATTTGGTTCCCAGTACCCATGCTGAACAGCTCAGAATGGAATTGCTTGTAACTCCAGCTTCATGGGAAGCCAATGCCTCGTGTGGGTTCTGGGAATACAACTCAGGTCCTCAGGAAAAGTAGAAAGTACCCTTACCTGCTGAGTCACCTCTCCAGCCTTAAAAATATGTTTTCCTTCTGGGTTAATAAAAATGTTCTGGGATTAGAAAGCAACAGTGGCTATATGATCTTGTAAAAATATTAGGAACCACAGGACTGCACAGTTTATGATATATTATTTATGGGAGTAAAAATGTGTGGTGTGTGTGTGTGTGTGTGTCTAGGCAAGCAATGGTTCCAAGGATAATTGATAGCTTCCATGGATTCTCAAGGGACCCTGTGGCCCCCAGGACAACTGTCCAGGATGATCCCTCAGGCCCATGTGGGATCATCTGTTCTGTTGTTGTTGTTTCTGTTCTGATAGCCTGTGATGCTGTCAGAGTTGAGAGCCACAGAAGGCAACCTACAGGTTCTTCAGAGCTGGTCTTCCCTAACCACATTGAGAGCACAGCTCTACTCTCATTTCCCCTCACGGCACCAGGCACCAGAAGGGAGCCAGTGTGCATGACCATCCACAGGAGGCCCGTTCTTGGACTACTTCAGCCCATACTTCCCAATATCTCAACCCCTAACTCAGACACCTTTCAGGAAATATTGCCGACTCTGATATCACCAGAGCCTTGTGTGCTCTTTTATTGTGTGTGGAACCCGATGATGTCAACTTGGCAGTGGAGGGGGGGGGGACCTGAGGACACTGGGATTTGCTTGTGTCTATACCCACAGGTCATCCCTCCCTCCTCCCTCCTCCCTCCTCCCCAAGGTGCTCCGGCTTGCCAGTTGCATGGTTGAACTGTTCCCTGAGCTACTGACGGGACAAACTGGAATGAAATCCCAGGTCCAGGCCAACAAGATGACTCAGTGGGTAAAGATGCTTGCTGCCAAGCCTGATGACCTGAGTTCAATCCCAGGTTTCATGTGACAGAAACTGTCCTCTGATCTCCACACATGGGCCATGGGGCACTTGCATGCACATGTACACACACACACACACACACACACCAAATAAATATAATAAAGAAATCTTAAACCTGGGACCTGCTCACACCTACCAATAGGAGGCCCAGGGCACTTTGCTCAGCTATAATAATACCATTTAGAGGTGCAATTCAGTCAGCCATGAATGATCTTTGAGCCTAATCCTGATAGGGTATATTTGTTTTTCATATGGAAATTTGAACCAGTAGATCAGTAGACTTGGGGAAAGAAGGGACTTCTTATGTACTTACTGAGGCTTTCCTCACCTAGAATAGAAATGGTTCATTCCCACCTCTTACCCCTTCCCCATAGCTGGAGAGACAACACAGAGGCCAGGGGAATCCTATTAAGGAAAACCCCACTTCCTACTGGCTCAACAATGTCACTCATTGAGCCAAGAGGCCCAGATGAAATGTCATGTGGACCTACTCCCAGGCCCATCAACAGGAGGTGACAACTACTTCTGGGCCACACAGCCACAAGAGTTCCAAAGAAGAGGCCACCTGAGCTATGAATCTGTCAGGCTAGCCTTTCCTCATTAATGGGTTCTTGGTTGCTAAGAGTCTCTAAAAGGCTGATGCTGTCATCTCAGCCTGGAAAGTCAGAGACATAAATTCTGCAGTGAGTCTTGTCCTCGGGAGGAATGTGGCATTGTTTCTGTTGAACTGGGACTGTGTCTGCCTCCTGCTCCTTCCTCTTCAGATAGACAGTTGAATGCCCATCTTCCAGTTATGGCCTATCACTGACACCAGGGAGCCCAGGCATTTCTGACCAGGATCCTAGGAATGTCTGTCTAGTGTCTGCACAAAAAAGGTCTGAAAGGGAGGTGGGAAAACAGAAAGCTGTGGCTGGGGTCAGATTTTGTTTACACAGATGCTAATATCCTTGATACAGCCCAGGGGTGTGTCCTTAGGGTCTAAAATGACATCCACTGGGCAGGGACAGGAAGCAGCAGCAGCAGCAGCAGCCGCCGCCGCAGCCTCCAAAATGTGCGAAAGGAACTGTGGCACCCTCTCCAGTGATTTTTCTCTAAATACCAGGCTTTCCGCAGGTGCTGCAAATAGACTGTAGCTCTTCCAGCCTCCATCTGTGCCATCCTGACCACACACTCCACAGAAAGGCAGGAGCTGCCATTTCCCTATCCTGCCCCGGACTGCCACTCCGGCCTGGCAGACTTCCCTTCTCTCAGTCAAGTCTCCCTCCAGGGGACACCCCTCCCCTCCCTTTGCTGGCTGGGGCTTGGGCTCTGCTGGCAAATACTTGTTGTCCCAGAAAGATGCAGGTGACAATTGTGGGGGTGTCTCTGCCTCCTCCTGCCTGGGTATGGTGAGCAGAAAGGCTGGGTGCCCAAAGCAGACCCTGCCAATGGGAGGAGGTGAAAAGGTTCCTCTCCATACTTGGTCTAGCCTCATCTTCCTGTTAGGTGTCAGCACAGACACATGGATATTAGTTTAATTCTCTTTGCCAGATTTTCTGTTTCCTGAGCAATTTTTGTTTCCAAGAAAAAAACTTTCCCAAACTCTCCCTCCTGTACCCTGAAGAGAATTGAAAGGCATCAGCTAAAGGCCATGTGTAAATTGTGCTTGGGTCCTGATATGAACAAACCAACTGAGTGTCACAGATACCCTGGCCGTGGGAGGATGGTGTAAGTTTACGAAGGGACAGCGGAATGACGACGACATAATAATTATACAGAAGAGACAACTCAGTCAGGAAAGGCTCGCCTCACAAGCATGAGGATTTGAGTTCAACCCCCCAGAACCCACATGAAATTCTGGGCACAGTGGCATGCACTTGTAACAGAGAGAGAAGGAGGGAACAGGTGGATCCCTGGAAGCCCAAAGGCCCCCTAGCTCGGCCTTCTTGGTGAGGATCCAGGAGAATGAGAGACTTGTTCTCAAACGAAAAGTGGAAGGCACCTGAGGAAGGTCCTGCCAGACTTGGTGGCACACACCCATAACCACAGCGCTTGGTAGGCTGAGGCAGGAGGATTGTGAATTTGAAGCCAGGCTGGACTATACAGCAAGATGTCTCAAAAGGGGGAGGGCGAGGGGGGACTTAGGAGTGGAATACATTTAAAGTGTGCTTTAAAGTATTTTAAATGCTTCAAAAGAAGCAAGAGTAGGAGATGAAGCCACCGCCCTGGACTTGATCCCTGCTGAAACCGGGTGTGACACACAGAATTCACCACACCATTCCTCCACATTTCTGTGTAGGTTTTGAGAATTTTCCCTTTATAGCGTTACAGACAAAAAAACTCCTTACTCTCTGTAAACCTCCCCTTTCCAACTGTTGCTCAACAATTCCAAGCTCCTGATCCAGTCTGCACTCAGCCCTCCAGATCCTGCCCAGGACCTTCTTCCTACCAACACAGGACGAGGCAGTTGCCCAAGACTCCAGCCCTCTGTTGTTCTCCTCAAGCGCTGCCTCCACCAGAACTCAGCTCTGCTGTGTCTTAGACCTCTAACTCGGTGGTTCTCAACCTGGGGTCACGACCCCTGTGGGAGTCAATCGACCCTCCACAGGGGTCGCCTAAGACCACTGGAAAACACAGAGATTTACATTACAATTAATAACAGCAGCAACATTACAGTTATGAAGTGGCAATGAAAATTTTATGGTGGGGGTCCGCAGCAGGAGGAACTGTATTAACGGGTCGAAGTGTCAGAAAGGTTGAGAACACTGCTCTAAACGATTGCTTACCAATCTTTCCCACCCCCACCCCCCCCCCATTGACTGGATCCCATTGGCTTGATACTGAGTCTTTTTTTCACTTTGAGGTAGCTTTTAAAAGTGTTTTTATTAGCATATATTCATTATATTTAGTAAATGGTTTCATTTTGCATTTTCATACATGTACAGAATGTACTTCAATCATATTCTCTCTCTCTCTCTCTCTCTCTCTCTCATACACACACACACACACACCATTAATCCTTCTCATTTCTCCACTCTTGTACTAATTCTCTTCTTCTTCCTAACTAGTGCCTCTTCTACCTTTCATATGTGTGTGTGTGTGTGTGTGTGTGTGTGTGTGTGTGTGTGTGTGTCCCGATGAGATTCATGAGTGTTGTTTACAGGAGCCTGGATGCATTTACCAGCGGCTACATCACTAAAGAGCCTCTCCCTACCACCCATGAACCAAGTCCACTGTGCCTCTTACCCAAGGGTTGCCATGTCCTTATCTGCCCTCTCCCCCTAGAACCTGAACACAGTGAGTGTGTGTTCAACTGAACGGGCTTCTGCAACTCCAATATGCCCACTGCTGCTTCTCTTCTCCAGGGCCAAGAACCTTCTCCACAGGCCAAGAACTTCACAGAGGAGAAAAGCCATTCAGTTCCACAGATATTTCTAAAAGGTTGACAGTGACGGGGTGGTGACATCTGGGCACACAGCCACCTCAACTGGAAGCTACCATTGTCATTGTCACCTGAGGAGGAGAAGCTGAGGAGGAGTCCCTAGTTCTTCTTATGACTACTCAGTCTGCTCTGTTCCACCTCTTTCTTGTCAGCCTTCAGAATCTGCAAAAACATCCACTGCCAACTGTGGCCACCCTTCCTGACATACACAGGACAGCCACTGCCTCAGGATAGGACAGCTGCCTGTCCCGGGACCCACCTCCCAACTTCCTTAGGAGCTGCTTTTTTGGGAGATGACACACTTTCCCTGAAAGCTAGGGTGGTGTTTGAACTGAGCATGAAGCCAAGCTTAAAGTCTGGTAAGTTAAAAATCCTCTAAGAGGGTTGGCGAGATGTCTGAGTCAGCACAGTGCTTATTGCATAAGCATGAGGACCTGAGTTTGATCCCCCAAATCCATGTAAAAAGCCAGACATGGTAGAATGTACTTGTATACCCAGTGCTTCAGAGGCCAAAAGAGGCAGACCCCTGGGGCTAGCTAAACTTGTCAATGTGGTCCCAGTGAGACCCCATCTCAAAAAACAAGGTAGATGAGCTAGGCATGGTGGCACACGTCTTTAATCCCAACATTGAGTAAGCAGAGACAGATCTCTGTTATAGGCCAGCTTGGTCTGCATAGTAAATTCTAGGCCAGCAAGGGCTATATAGTGAGACTCTCTATCAAAAATAAACTGGTGGTTTGAAAGAAAATGGCCCCCAAAGAGAGTGGCACTATTAGGAGGTGTGGCTTTTTGGAGTGGGTGTGGCCTTGTTGGAGGAAGTGTACCACTGTGGAGGCGGGCTTTGAGATCTCATATATGCTCAAGCCATACCCAGTGTCTCAATTCACTTCTTGCCTGCAAGATGCAGAACTCCCAGCTACCTCTCCAGTACCATGTCTGCCTGTACGCCACCATACTCCCAGATGCCAAGCTTCCCATGATGATAATGGACTCTAAACCTCTGAAACTGTAAGCTGCCACCTCAATTAAATGTTTTCTTTTATAAGACTTGCCTTGGTCATGGCGTCTCTTCACAGCAACAGAAACCCTAAGACATAAACCAAGGAAGACGTCTCCAGAGGAATAACAGGGTTGGCCACTGGCTTCCACAAGCACACACATATGGATAATGTGTACACCCGTCCACATATGTGCACCCCCATATATAAATATATCCTCCCTGAATGCAAAAGTTTCCATGGTGGCAGCAGCTCATGGAGCAGTGTGCCGTTCCCGAGCCTCCTTCCTCTAGGTCCCAGTGAAACACTCCACTCACCCCACACACCCCCTCCTGCCATGACAGTCCTGTGCTCCAGGTGGCTATTCAAATACTAGCTGTGAGTCCGTAGGGAGCAAACAGGTCCATGGCTGTCCTCATTTCCTGGGCCTCCTCAGATGTCCCTTTGCATCAGGCTGTGATACCTCAGGAGAAAGGAGTTTGTCTGGCAGGTGACACAGGAAAGTCACACAGTCTTCTCTAACTTCCCTGGCAGTCTCAGGGTGCTTCTCCTGGTTCACTTTGTCTTTGCACAGCTAAGGGTCTGGTTATAAAACATCTAAAGGAGACCCTGTCACTAGGGACAATTTACCTGTGGGGAAGGAAACCACTTATGGCTCTGAGCCGGCTCAGAGGCTGACAGCCATGTGACTTTGGATAAGTGCTGCCCTATAAACTGCTATATGGGGAGAGGATTCAGTGTGAACAGAGTAGCTGATTCCACAAACCCAAGAAAACCAGCTCTGCCTTCCTTCCCTGTCCTCCCTAATCAAGTCATCACTTAAATCTTCCTGCATTTCCTTTGGCTTTCAAAGATGGTTCATTGAGCATCTTTCCATCCATGGCCTTCTTCTTCTTCTTTGGAAACCAGATGTAGAGGTCAAGGTATGTTGATGCAATCAAAAGGATCTTTAACATTCATAGTGTCTTGTACCAAACAAGTATGCAACATTCCATGATGGGGCATACAGGACTTTGAAGTGATTGTAGAGTCATTTGTCTTTAGGGTAAGGCACAGTGTTCTGCAATCTTTTCTTGATTCCAGGATGTGCAATGTCAGACATCAGACGTCAGCAGTACTGATCAATGTGGCATCTCACTACTCTAGGCCTGGACTGAAGCAGGTCACTGGGAGAAAAGACTGCACAGCTTTGGGGAGCCAGGTGGGGTCCCCCTGCCTTTGACTGTGGGGGACAGCAGTCCCTGCTTAAGGTTCTTCTGATGCACACTGAGGTGGTTCAATCCCAGAGTAACGGTGCAAAGGCAGCCAGGCCTTCCTTCTGCTCTGAGTTTTTCCTCTCCACCCAGCCTTCTGCTCTGAATTTTTCCTCTTCACCCAGCAGCTGGGTGTGTTCCCGGCCCTCCCTTCTGCATGGCGCCCTCTCATTGTGTAGTACCTCCTAGAAGACTGCCCTCGATGGGATTTGTTTTTTCTTTCTTAATTGTCCATAAAACGATCACGCATCATGCATTGTGGTTTCTTATATTTGATTAAAATAGTTTTGATTAGAGTTATTAAGTATATGTGATACATGATCCAGCTTGCTAACACACACACACACTTCTAAAGAATGGCTTTATTAGATCAAGATTAGTCTGCACTACCCACTTAGTTATTTCTGTGACCCTGGGAACAAAGGCAGACCTCCTCAACATGCCGACGTCCCACTGGTTCTGCTCGTCCTCAGCTATCTCCACACTCTGTAACTCCCATTCTCTCCCTCAGTTTTCCTTCCTTTCCCCTCTCACCACAGAACACTGCCATGACGGCCCCATGGGAATACCTTTGATTTCCTTAACAGCCCCAGTGTCCTCCATACATGGTTGCCTCCCCAGAGCAGATCAACTCGACTCAGTCTCTGTCTGTCTGTCTGTCTCACTGTAGGCCTTGCAGTGCTGCCTACTTCTTGACAGCAAAGGAACCAGCTGTAGTTCTGCAGTTATAGAATTCTTGACTAATGCTAGAAACCATCACTCAACCGAGAACTCCAGGGAAGCAGAAAACCAGCTCGATGTTACTTGACACCACATCCCCAGACTCAAGTCAACCATTTGGAAACAGGCAGGTGCCTGCTAACTATGTGAATGGAAGGAGGAACTTGGGTATCACCCATCTCCTTAAGCAGAGTGAAAGTTCCTAGAGTCTAAGCAGTTAAGGGCGTCAGAAAGAGCTACGGAATCATCAGAAGGCTCCCACTTTCATCACTAACGTTATGATGACCCGGGACAAGTCACGTTTTTTGTTTTCTCACTAACCTGAGAATGATATTTAATAAAAATACTACGGGTGTTTTGCAAGGCTGTGGAGGTGCTTGAAGCGATACAGTTTGTCCCAGGCCCAAGCTCCTAGCATCATGTGGAGTCCAGGGTCCATATTCTATGTGCTGTCTGCATGGATGTACTGAAGGACCTTCCTCCTAGGAAAGGGAGATGACATCATACAAACCTCCTGATGCTCAAAGTTTTAGAGCTAGAAGAGACCAATGAGCCTTGTGCTTCCCAAAGCTCTCTGAGGTTCCCACACTTCAGGGCCCACTGGCCTAGAGGACGCGAATAAACACCTCCTCATTGTGTCCCTCTGTCTTCATTTTCAATGTAAAGTTGACCCTTAGCCTCTGGGATCAGGACTTTAATATTAAGATGCATATTTACAGCTAAGCCTCACAAAACTTCTTCCATACCTCACCTCAAACAGGGGCACCCTGTGTTTCCAACAGGCTATGAATGACCCTAATTCTCCTTCTCTGAGTCAATTTCTTCATTGGTTACAGAGAAATGAATAGTGAAAATACTGTCATTCACCTTCTCAGCTCACAGAGCTGCACCCCACCCCAAGACAGGGTCCCATATATCCCAGGCTGGCCTTTAACTCAAACACAATACATAGCCAGAAATAACTCTAATTTTTCAATCCTTCTGACTTCCTCCTCTTAAGTACCAGATAGAGGCGTGTACCACCAAGCTCAGTTTATGCTATGCTGGGGATACAACCCAGGGTTCTGAAGATGCTAGGCAAGTACTCTAGAAACTGAACTATATCCCAGCCTCTTATCTCACAGAGTTCTTTACTAATCCAATAAGGTCACAGACATAAAGACTTGATGAGTGAGAAGAAAATTTAAAAGAAAGTTAATATCTTCTCTGTATATTTTAAAATCCCGACTCTGTAACAGGAAAGCAACCTGCCGATTAAGTTATTCTTGGTTATGTTGATCATTGCCCAAGAGCTGCACTCAAGGCATGCAGACGGAACCTGAGAGGTGAGCCAATCCATCATCATTACTCAGTTATCAAGTATCTCCTGGGGGCTGGCAGATATTCCCCTGGAGAAGGGCATGCTGAGGGGTTATATTTTTGAATTGTTTCCCACGGCTCAGCTGCTTTGTCAAGCGCCCTCTCAGAAAACCAGGCTGGCGAGGGAGTGCAGAGTAAATCACTAACTAGCACCTCGGTGGCTGGGAGAGTCTAGAGGGAGTAGGAGGATGCACACACACACTCTGAAGGATAATTCCGGTGGGATGCCCCAGTAGAGGAGAAGACAGCATACTTCTGCAAAGCACTGGGAACGCACTACTGACTAGACTCTGGTGCTCAGAGCTTCAAACCGGCCAGGATTTCATCCGTGTGCGATCTCTTGAGCAGCTCCGACAGGGACTCACTGGTGTCTTGGTGGAACATGGAGCCCAGACCGTAAGCATCTGTGTTCCCACTCTCCAGTTGGGAGCTGCCCACCAGTTCCTGCATCCATTGGATGTGTGCTGAGAGTTGCTGCCTCAGAGCCTCAAACTGCACCTGCAGATGGTCTAGCTTCCTGGCCATGCCTCCAAGGCTGGCCCCTGTGGTCTGGATGTCTTCTCTCAGGAGCTTCTTCAAGGACTCCACCTTACGGAACTCATACTTGAGCTGGGACAGGTTATGGCGGGCATTCTCATTCTCCTCTCGGTACCACGCCTCCTTCTCGTTGTAGATAGCGACCAAGGCCTCCACATCATCCTGCAGGGTGTCATGGGCTCCTGCTAGGGCATGGCATCCTTTGTCCACCCGAGCCACATCCTCTACCACATGGGCAAAACGCTCAAAGTTGACGTAAGTGTTGTTGGGGGGCATGCTTGAGTGGCATTTGAGGGTATACTCTCTCAGGCGTTTGGTCTTCAGCTGGGCAGGTTGTGTCTTCCACTGTTCAGGGGCTCTGGCTTCTGTTTTTGACTAGTAGGTGTTCAGACAGAAGAACCAGAATATTAACATGATATGTGCTCCACAGGGCAGTCCAAGATGCAGGCGGAAGGCACGCACATGGCCTCTTTGGCATTCACTGCTCGTTTCAAGACATGGTAGGGAGAGCCAGGGTGAGGCTAGCACCACTCCCCCAACAAGACCATAAGAGACGTTAAGGAATGTGGGGGTGCTGTCTGCATGCTCACTTCAGGGCAAAGGGTTCCATGGCCATTAGAGAGGGTTACCACACACATAGAATTTCATAGTAGCACACATAGACAAGCAGGCTGTAGCTAGGGCTCTGCAAACATCCACTCAAGCAGGCTGCTGCAGGCAGAGGAAGGCTGAAGGTATCTGCCTTTCAGGACACTGCAGCCTGGGTAAAAGCCAGCATGCTCAGCATAAAGGAGCCAAGGAGGCTCTCTAGCTTTGGGCTCTGGGCACATCCCAACTTGGAAGATTATTGGCCTTCCTCACCCTCCAGGGAGTAAAGGAATTTATCATCTATAGACCTCTACCCTTTTATCTCCACTTAGATCATTTCTGTGGGCCTTCTCTGTGAACAAGGAAGGTAGTCTGAGGAGTATTCAGCTAGTCAGCCCACGGAGCCAGGGCTAGAGCCTTGTTCTGAGTCCCTCTATCACTCCCAACGTGCTTTTCATGCCCAACTCCAAGACTGTGAAAACCAGCGGGCCCTCCACTGCAGGCCAGTTATGGGGATTCATTTTATGCCCTGACCCTCCCACAGGGAACAGAATTGTCCTAACAGATCTGGCTTCTCTTCCCCATCAGGTCACCTGTCTCAGGACCCAATTCCTGAGGCCACACAGTGCCTAAAAAAGCTACATGACAGACTTGCATTTCATCCTGTAGTGAGAGCCCAGAAGGCAGAAAAAGAATTGTACCCAATAACAGAGTCAAGGTTTTAGTGGCCAGAGATCTGGCTGCAACATGACCTCCAACAAAGAACTTTTTGTAAGCTGGCCTCTGAAGGAAAAGTGTCTTAGCTGAGGTCTGTGATAGTTTCACTGGCTCTCTGAACCCATGAAATACAAACTTTAGGTAGCATAAGCCCATTTTATTTATTTGTCTGTTTGTTTTTGCAGAGCTCTGGTGGAACTCACAGCCTCATGCAAGCGAGGCAAGCACTCTAGTGCTGAGCCAGTATGACCCCATTGAACAAGCACAGGCCTCTTGAGGACCCTTGACCACTGCCCGAGATCAAGCAAAGGCCTCTTAACAGCCATTTGTATCTGACTGCCACAGCCAGCTCTAGGGGGAGAAGAGAGACCTGCTCACTGGGATTCATTACCATGCCCTTACCATGATCCAGGGATGTCTGAGAGCCTCTTGGATGGTCAGCCGTTTTCTGCAATGAGGACGAGGAAACAGAGAAATTCCATGAGGACAATAATGGGGGCTGTGGTCCGTGTCTTCCCTTTCTGACATTCTTTGGCTGTGCCTTCAAGGCAGTACAGCGGCAGAAATGGATGAAAACTGGCTGTGTTTCCAATAGGGAAAGTGGTCCAGGCCGAAACCTCAATAGAGACACCTTACCACCCAATCCCTCAACTTCGGTTCCAAAGTTGAAGGGCCTAATTGGCATCCTCTGTTGAGCTTCCAGACCCCTCTGAAAGCCAGCTCTGCAGTGCCAAATCTCTGGTATCCACTCTTGTGTTTGCCTCCTAGGTAACTCCTCTGTCTTTCATTGCTCTGCAGGTAGGTACTCTAACCCCAGCACTGCCCTACATAGGGAGACCAGGGCTTCTGCATATCACAGGACCCCACTCTGGTTCTCTCTGAAGCCTGTGAAAACCAGAGGACATAGCCCTCTATAGTCTATGGCCCTGTCCCCTGCCCATCCATCTCTGATGCTCACACAGAAAAGTCACAGCTCTCTACACAGTTTCTTGCCCATCCACCTTCTTTGGCCATATAGCCATGAGGCTCAACCTGGGCTCTGAAGCAGAGATAGGATTAGTATGTCTCATCTCCCCAATTTCCTGATCTCTCTGGGCCTGTCTGCCTCCACTCTCAACTTGAACAGGCCTCAAAATGCTCATTGTTTATCTTTCAAATCAGAGTCTTACATCCGTATGTGGAAGACTGCACACAATAACCCCTGATTTCCAAATACATGTGCATGCAAGCACGTACATGGGTATGCTCCTGGAGACAGAGTCATTTGTATTCTGGCAGGAGGAGACAAAGGAAAAACTCAAAATGACAAGGTAAATACCAAGTCGTGGCCAGTGACACTTCTCAGCACCTGAGCAGACGGGGCTACATGGCCCAGAAGGCCAAGTGAGGGCAGATTGGCATGTCTTTGGAAGGCAATGGGAAAGGATGAGTACCGGAGAAACCACAGTCTTTCTGTATCCTCTTACCGGGTCTCTTTCACGAGAAGCTTCCGAATGAAGTCTTTGGCCAGTTCGCTTGTCTGGCTGAAGAACTCTTCATCGAAGTCATAACTCACAGCTGTGATGTTTGCCAGTGTTTCTTGCTTCGTGTCTCCCAGGAAGGGGGACGCGCCACTTAGTCTGAGCACAACAGAGAAAGACCCATGTAACAGAGGGAAAGGAGAGAGACACTGGAGTAACAGACTCAGGGAACCCCAGCTTGCTCTCTCCAGGCAACCAAACACTAGACTTTTCAGGGCGATCCAATTCAATTCACTTTCTGGACCTCCGACTGAGTACCTGACCCAGGGAGACTGTGTTTCATGGACTCAGAAGAAGAGACGGCAGTCCCCAGCAGAACAAAGTAAAATACAATAAGGGGCCAGACAAAGAAGTTGGGGAGCACAGGGAAGTGGGGGGTGCGGTGCAGCATCATAGGGTGGTTGAAGTTTGCACTGACTCTATCTTAAAGAATGAACAGGCTGTCAACCATGAGAGAAGCTCTAGAAAGAACTTCCAGACTGAGGCAGCAACTTGAGCACAGCTTGAGAGGCACAGAGGGTGTACAAGATTTCATCCCCACAGGGCTTGACAAGAGTGTATCATACAGTGACCCCCTGAAGCACCAGCTCGTGATTTGAATTCCCCTTGACCACCGGGTACCTCTATCCAGACACACCCTTGATAGTCACAAACCCCATGTATGCACCGCCTACCTGGATTAACCACACAATGCTAGAAAGAGCAGTCACCTTGCACTTTATTTCTATTCCTTCGTCACACCTCACCTGGCTGAAGCTCTCGCTGTCTCTCTTCAGCAAACAGCTCTTGGCAGCCATTCCCGTCCCCATTGCTGCTTTCTTAGCCTGGGGTACAGAAAGGCCAGCCCGAGCTATACAGAGAAAGTCTGTCTCAAAAGGCCAAGGGAAGGCTAAGGCATGATGGTGCATACCTTTAATCCCAGCACTTGGAAGGCAGAGGCAAGGGAAGGATCTCTATGAATTTGAAACTGGGGTAGTCTACATAGAGTGTTCTAGGCCAGCCAGAACTACACAGTGAGACCTCCATCTCAAAAAAAAAAAAAAAAAAGTCAGTAAATGTGGATGTATCTCAGGGGTAGAGTGCTTGCCTAGCATGTACAAGATCTTTGAGGTCAATCCTGAGTACAAGAAATAGATAAACTGCCTTGTGTAACCCTGATCCATACTAGCGGCTGTAGAATTAATGGTCATTGTTTTTGTCATTGATAAAATACAAATAACTCTCAATGAGTCCTAGGTTCCCAGTTTCCATAAGACCAGAAATTGGTCTGTATCACATGTGCTGCATCCTCACCCACCTCTTTACTATCCAGGGAGTTGATTTTATTCTATATCTCCCAGTTCAAATATATCTGTCTGACTATCTATCTACCTACCTACCTACCTACCCACCCACCTACCTACCTTTTACAAGTCCAGCCTCTCCCTCTGGGTTTTCTAGACATGTGCTTAAACCTCCAAGGTAACCATGCTCCCACAGGGTGATACTAGCTGTGGGTGTATCTCCCACAGACACAGAGCCCAAGACAAGAAAACCCAACCCTCCTCAATGTCAGGATGAGTTCCTGACCCAGTGCTTCTGATAAAACAGGTTTTCAGCCAGGCTGTGTCAGCCATGCCTGGTCACATGGGGCCTATAATCCCAGCTCCTGGGGAAGCTGATGCAGAAATATCACAAGTTCAAGGCCTACCTGGGCAATTTGGTCTCTATCTCAAGAGAAGAAGAAAAAATTTTTAAGAGGTTCCAAGTATATAATTCAGTGGTAGCACATTTGCCTAGCTACTCTAGGTTCAATTCCTAGTACAGCATAAATAAATAAATAAATAAATAAATAAATAAATAAATAGATAGATAGATAGATAGATAGATAAATAAATAAATAAATAAATAAAGCCAGAGCTACACAGTAAAACAAAACAAAGAAAAATAATATAAAATAAAATAAATATCAAGTTCAGGGAGTCATAAGAAGACTGTGTGGCCTGTAGAGTTCTTTAATAGTTCAATGTAGAAACTAGAATTCTAAAGAAACCCAAGATTTAAGACCCAATAGGCGACTCCCCTGGCTCTGGAATTACAGAGGAAGGCTCCTTGGCCTTTGCTCTACAGCAGAGCCAGCTGGGGCCATGGCCCTCCCCTATGATTCTGACTTAATGGATCTCGGGGCCACTGTAGGTATTAAGAGATCTACTGTGCAGTCAGGGCTGAGGGCTCAGCTGCAGCTGGGGAAGTCACAGTGTGGCTGTACAGAGCTCCCAGCTTATGCTGCTGAGAACAATCCTTCAGCTGTGGAACACTGGCCCTGGCTATGGGCTTTTACCCTGAAAATGCCATGAAAATAGTATTTTCTATGTGGACTATGAGAGAGTAACTTCTGGGAACCATCGAGGGGCTAAGTGTCTACTAGCCTACCCTGTGTGCCAAAGCAGCGTCTATGAAACTTGTGCAAGGTGGCTTATTCCCACCCACCCCACTTCCTGTGACAGGAAGGCCGTGATTCCTAATTTTCAGATAAGAAAAACAGGTCTAAAGGTTAAGTGCCTGTCCATGGAGACAGTGCTAGTATCCTGTCCCAGATGAGGCCTAGTCCACAAAAACACAAAACAAACGAACTCACAAAATCACCTATGCAGTAATCATGACTTAAGCCACCAGATACATGGGGACAAGAAAGGAGGAGGAAAGAGGGGGTGAGAGGGAGGAAAAAGGACCTAGGGATGAGAAGAGAGAAAGGAGGAGGAAGATGGGGCAGGTGCAGTCACCTTCGTGGCTGTCACAGGATTCTGTGGAGTAACGGTCTCACGGTGAGCATCATCTGTGGAAGGCTGGGCTGAGCAGCCCTAGCTTGCCACAAAGAAATTTAGTAGTGAGCTGTGTAGGAGGGAGGGCTGCTCTCCCAGACTCCTAGCCCTGCACAAGTGTGTGAAGTGGAGCTCCGAGCTCAGCCTAGGTGCTCTGTGGACCTGACACATCTACTGATGTCTCCCTGCCCCCCTCATTCCTCCTGAGCTAAGCAGGTCTGCACCCAAGGCTGGAGATACTCACAGGATGTAGGTGATGACGCCGATGCTCCTGCAAAGGAGAGTCATGTCAGGGCTGTGTGGCTTCCAACCTCAAACCCCCAAGGCAGTCACCACACAGGGCCAAGAAGTCACTTCCTTCCCCAGGTGGCCCCTGAATGCCATTTCAAGCCCCATCCCTCTCTGCCTGACTCTGCAACAGGCCCGAGTGCAATTAGAATCTTCACTTTCTGCACATGGAATCAAGGACCCAAATTCAAGGTCTGACTTCTGTATTTGCAGACTCTGTCATCAGAGCATGTCCCTTAACCTCTGAGCTCACTTTCCTTATAAAATGAGGACAATAAATAATAACAGCCTCACAGGTGGCAGGATCTTAGAAAGCCAAGTCATAAGCTGGGCCAACTGTAAAGCAGTGTTCAAATAAAATATGTAAAGAACTGATCGCAGCAGTACTACTAGGAAAACATATGCCTAGGACCTAGGATACTCCTGTGCAACACCTGACGGACTGACCAATGGAGCTCACTTAACTGTTACCTAGACCTCAGTTGGGGCTGGCCCAGGATGAGCCTGCGCTTGTCTCAGCCTCCCCGCTGATGACAAAGCTCTAACTGGCCGTGGATCCCAGCCTCATTGCCTCCTGGCTACGTGTCTCATGCTCCTGGAGCATTACAGACTAGGAGGCTAAGAAATGCTAGTGGGAACAAAGGGGCTTACACACTCAAGGGAGTATCATCTAAACCAGGGGCGGAGGCCTTCTGCCCATGGAAGGATCCCAGGCTACCACTTACCACATGTCGGCCTCCAGTCCCAGTGGCTCATAGTTCACAATTTCTGGAGCTGAAAGAAGTCATGTTGAGGAGTCAAGAGGGGGCAGAGATGAGAGGAGATGGTTCTAGGGAATTCTAGAGTAATTGGTGCCAAACGTCTCCATCTTGAATCTCCGATAGAGGGAGGAAGGAATATTCAAATGGTAGATGGAAATAATCAGGATGTAAGAATGTTGAAAAAATAAGTTGCTTTGGACAGTGTGTGCTTCTACAGGAAGTCTATGCTGAAATCTAATTCTCAAGCAACAGTATAAAACAATAGAGCCTTACAGGTGATTAGGTCATGAGAGAGGACCTTCAGGAATAAAGTTAGGCTCTTATAAAAGGCCCCAAAGGAATTGTTCCCCTCTTCCATATGAGAATAGAGAAGGACACTTCTATCTATGTGAAAAGGTCCCTCACCAGACACCAGTCCCACTGGCACCATCTGGGACTCTCAACCACCCAAACTGTGACCAACATGTTTCTGTTGTTTATAATCTATCCAGGCTAAGGTGTTTGGTTACGGCAGCTGGTCAAGGTAAGACTTGATTTCCTGCTAACCTGGGAGAAATGACTCATGAACAAGCCTTGATGAGGAGGGAAAGGAAGGCACAAAGAAAGAGGAACATGGGAAGAAGAAGGTTCAGGAAGAAGACATGGAGGCCTGCGTGGTGATATATTGTGTCCCCCAATATATTGTGCATCCTAATAAACTTATCTGGGGTCAGAGAACAGAAAAGTCACTAGATACAAAGGCCAGAAAATCATGGCACACCTTTAATCCTAGCATTCCAAAAGCAGAGATCCATCCAGATCTCTGTGAGTTCAAAGCCACACTGGAAGCAGCTAGGCATGGTGACTCACACCTTTAATCCCAGGAAATGATGGCAGGAAGCAGAAAGGTATATAAGGTGTGAGGACCAGGAACTAGAGCTTTTGAGCAGCAGTTTAGCTGAGATCCATTGGATGAGGACACAGAGGCTTTCAGTTTGAGGAAACAGGATTGGCTGAGGAGTTGGCGAGGTGAGGAAGCTGTGGCTTGTTCTACTTCTCTGATCTTTCAGTGTTCACCCCAATACCTGGCTCTGGGTTTGTTTTTATTAATAAGAACTTTTAAGATTCCTGCTATAGGCCCAGTGATGAGGAGGAACCCTGGTGGACAGAGACTCCAGACAGGTCCATGCTGTTGGGTAATGGGGAAGAAGGCAGAGAGGGCCTTCATCTTCCTCTGAGTCCTTCCTGACAGGTGGCATCATCTGCAGACATTTTTTTTGGGGGGGAGTGTCACTGAGTTAAGGTGATAAACCTGAGGGGACACCAAACATGCCAGGGGGCAACTGGCTACAAGGGAGGAGCGTGAGCCAAGCATCAGATTTGAAGCCATTAATACACAAGTGGAAGTGGGAGCTGGGCCAAAGATATGGTGGGTGACCCAGAGAGGGTAGAGCTCGGGGGAGAAGACTCTGCTCTAGACATAAGAGGACCATGTGCTGCCCAGAGAGCTCCGAGGCCCCAGGGAGCCAATGCTGATTGACACCCACTTTGTCCGTGACTTTTAAGAATGCAGTAATGAAGTGGATGCAATGATAGCACTACCTCACAAGAAGAGGGGGTCCTGCTAGCTGCTAAGGCAAGAGGACAAGCATGGGAAAGACTGAGATTACTTATCCAGAATACTATCCAAACCAATGCATCTACAGGGTCTGT